>NW_025920153.1:134337-428957 GCF_902686445.1 Sciurus carolinensis
GGGTAAATGCAGTCTCTCCAACCCGGCAACTGAAAACTATCCTCTTAGCTCCTTCCTTGTCCCCTTCATTCTTTTCTCTTTCCCTGGCTCATTTCTCCTTTCATGACAATTTTTGGCCTCTGACTTTCTTTTCAAACACTCCAAAATGAGCTCCTCCTCTCACCCTATTTTGAGGGGTTTATATTTTCCAGTCTTTGGTAAACACGGAAAGTTTTAAAAATGGAAGAAAAACAATCAAAACTTCTCTGAAACATGTGGTGAAGAACAACTTAACTAGGTAGAAAGATCTTTAGAATCATCTGACTTTCTCCGTGAAGAGAAAAAAATTGCAAAGGACTTTTCATGATGTTCTCCAGTGATGTTGTCTTGTGTGGAGAGCCTGGCAAAAGCAGGGGGAATCCTGCAATTCTGAGGTGTGCCCCTGGAGCTGCTCAGGCTCCTTTCACCTCTGCCCAAGACAAACTTCCCTGGGATGTCAGGACTCAACACCTGGGACACACAAATCCAGGCCCAGGTCTCTACTTGGTGGAGTTGGAGGCTTCAGTGGATTCTCTACATTGGGGTGCAAAATTCTGGGGGCAACTGCAGCCCCTACTGGCCTCAATAGAGTCTAGGAAGATTGGGATTATTCAGACAAAATGGTGACAGGTAAGAATCCAATGAAACCAACAGAAATGCACCCAACTCACTCGAACCCAGAACAGAAAATTAAGTCTCATCACCATGCCACTAAGCTAAGGAATGCTATTTCATATTTAAGTACTTTCTACTTGTACAGAAACAGGAACATAGGTCCAAATATGAGGAGAAGTTGGGGTAGGAGAAAACCTGGGGTGAAGGATTTGGTGGTCAGAGGCTGAAGGTCACCTGAGGACCCAGGGAGGGTTGCCAGGTCACTCAGGCCCTTGACTGAGGTTTGGGGACCTCCAAAGTCAGTGAGCATGGAGCCAGCAAAATCACTGAAAAGAGGACATCCCAAGCTGGGACACCCAGAATTGATGTGTCCCAATTTCACTGTGGTTGCTCCCTGAGGATGGTCCTCATTTATCCAAATTAATGAGCTAAGGAACAGGGCAGGAGACAAAGGCTGGATGGTGAAGAGGACACAGGAAACTAGAATATCTGCTACCCTCAGCTACTTCCTTTCCTGGACAGAAACCCTCCTATCCAGTAAAGCAGGATGTGAAAGTAGAAACCGTGTCTCACTTACAGAATGAATAAAAATGACTTTTATCCCAATTAAATGGAAAGTCCCATGGAGACTTGAACTCAGATTGCTGGATTCAGAGTCCAGAGTGCTCACCATTACACCATGGAACCACAACAACCTCACCTGCTAGCCTCACTATAGTTTGTAAATTCTTTCTTCAGCTTCTATTGGACTCTAGAATTCCTTCCCCTGGGGCTTTTCCTTGTCAGACAGTATCCAGGTACCTTCACTCTACAATGGGAGGAGGAGGCACATTCCCCACTTCTGCACTTCTCTCTGCTCATTTCCTTTGGATTGTACTTAAAAGAATGAAATTAAATCCACTTTGAGATTAAAGACACAAGAGTGTTTTAGGCCTCCACCAGACCCACTCATTCCTCCAAGGTTGGTAGTATTTCCTACCATGACATAAAATTCCTGCTCCAACCCCTAAAAAGTTTTTCTTTATTCTTCTTTGCAATTTTCCTCTTCCCATTAATTATCCAGAGAGTGCTGATGACCTTCAGAAGTGAATTTGGGATTCACTGTGATTTCTCCTTTTCCTCTCCTTTATCCCTGATCCCTTTTTTCAGTTTTCATCTTATTCCCCATTTTCCTCTTCCTCCACCTCCCTCGCTACTACCACTCACCTTTACATGCTCCTGGATCTCTATTCAGCACAGATTATCAGAATGTCAGGAAGGGTGCCATGGTCTGAAAGGAAGGTGAAGAATTGCTGTTCACCAATGCAAGCAGCCCTACTCCTTCTAAGGTCAGAATCCTGTGTGGGTCTTTGCTGGGAAGATAGAATGAGGAAGTCCCAGCTGAGTGACTGAGCATCCCAAGGCAGTCCTCCCCTGGTCAACACGGGCCTTAGGCTGGCACAGAACAAACCCAGAGCAAAGGTGATCCAAAGGTGAATAACCTCGGGTTTCACACAGCTTAAGACAGAGTTGCTAAGTTCAGCAAAATCAATCCACCTTGCATAATGCTCCTTTAATACCCTAATTTAGAAATGGCAGTTCCCCTTATCGCCACCTTGTGGCTACATGGGGCATGGAGTACAATGACTGGAGCTGCTAGAGTACCTGCCAGCTACCTGTCAGAGAAGTGGAAAGTTCAACAAAGACTGAGGAAATACAAAAAGAAATAGGAATTCTCCTCTCTCCTGGGTAAAAGCAGTGCTGAGAAACTAACAATCTGGCATTTTAGGATTCAGAATATGAGTCTCCATAGTCATTGGCAGGTGGAAGAAAAACTGATTTACAAGGACCTCTATCCTGCTGCTAGCCCTTCTACTTTTAATCTTTCAATTGTGTGGCCAGTACCTGTGCACAAACCCAACATCAGAGCATTTGGACATTCCTAACTCTTGAGTGGAGACTGAGATCTTGGAGAGCTCCCCTAGTCTGTTCAGTGGGAAATTAGTGAACCAAGAGTGGCAGTTTATATGATTAGCAGTCATTGCTCTAGGAGAAATGAGTATGAAGGAACAGAATTTAATTTTTATCTATATATTTTCTTGTATCATGTGAGTAACTTACAAAAAGAACACATCCATGTGATCCTTGTGTTTAAAAAGATAAAGGAAGAAAATAAGAAAAAATAAAGATGATTCAGATGCCTATTAAAAGTAATTTAATTGAGGAGGGTGAGGAATTTATTTAGAGAGGCAATACTGAGAGTCAGTAAAAGTCCTGATAAGATCCTACGGAATAAACCTGGAGCTCTACCCGGACAGCTGGGGCAGAAGAAGGTGATTTGGGAACTGGGCTAAGCAACCTCCTCCTGCAAGTGTCTTCTTCTGGAATCCATCCCCACCATATTTTCTTTAAATGGCTCTCAAAAACACCTTCCCTTCCTCAGGCTGGTTGGTATTTGTGGAAATACTATTTGATCACATGGGTTAATGATTTCATAATAACTTGACCCTATTTCACACATTAAGAATGATGCAGTCACATATTAACACAAAGGAGCACTTTGCAGTCTTAAATGTGAGGAGCTTCTTTTGGAACTGGCATGGATATGTTTTTTTATGTGAGAGGGGAAAAAAACAAGGTACCAAGGAGTGTGAAAAGGGAAAAGGGGGTTTGATAATATTAATTAGATATATTGTTCCTTCAGGAACAATGTTTTGCAGAAAATGGAGTGTTTTTTTAAATCTAAGGGTATATGGGAATGGATCTAAGGCATAGAAGTAACAAGAACTTTCAGGGCTAGAGTTGTAGCTCAGTGGTAGAGCACTCACCTGGCATGTTCAAGGCAGTGAGTGGACTCTGTTCTCAGTACCCCATGAAAAATATGTAAAATGGAGACAATTGTGTTCAACTATTGCTAAGAGTATTTTTTAAAAATTACTTTTAAAAGTATATCTTAATCTAGTTATTTTTAAAACCACATCAATATTTTATGTATCCAAAAAGAGTGGGAAGGTTAACTTTTTAAAAAAGAAGAACAAATTAACAATATATCAAATAATAATATAACCACATAAAATTTAGTTCAAGTAGATTTAGAAGGCAGTGGTTATCTTTCTATAGTTGAGTATACCCTGAGGACATATTGAACTGTATTTAGTAGGTTTATTGGTGGCAGAGGAATTGGTATAATAATTCTGGATCTGTTTTGTAAGACTTACAGAATACAACAAATAAGTAAATGCTTTGAATTTTTTCTGGAACAAGGTTATCAACTTTGGCAGAGGAGGACAAAACTATGAAATGGGAAAAGTTAGAGAAGAACCCTATGGTGTTAGGTTGGAGTTGTAGATAGCTATGTCAATTCATGATACCCACTAGTAGAGCCTTGAAGCAATGGTATCCAAGCAGCAGTAAGCATATATAATGTCCACAGCTTGGTCTCTGAATACCATTTCCTACTAAAAGAAAGTCAGATTCCCTGTCTAAAAAAAAAAAGAAAATGTTTGCTTTGGGGTTGGGAAAATAAAATTGCAAGATGAACTTGGAACACCTTCTTGTGCCCCAAGATTAATAGGGACTTTTCCTAATGTAACAGATGCCAACTAGAAGAAGTACCTCTAGTCAAATCAAAGACCACTGGAACATCAAAAATGTAGTAACTATAAGGTATTACAACATGTTGAATAAAAAATTATTCCATATATTATTCATGCTATATACACATGGTGGAATCCATCTAGCATCCTTACAGAAAAGAGGGAAAATTACTAAATAGAAGAATATCAGTTAGATCATGAAGGAAATAATAAGGCTGTCTTTGTTCAAGAATACAAGCTTATAAGTAATGTTCAAGTTTTAATTTATTTTAGAAGTGATGCACCTGATCTTTTTTATTAACTATGTTTATTGTTTTGACTGTAGAGTATGGTTTACATGATCATTCATAGTAATGGTAGTCCAAAAGGCTAGTTTTGCTTCCCTAGTCCCTCTCTGTAGCCAAAATTTTACTACTGAGGCATGGTTTCATTTATCTAAGTTCCTACCAATTTTCTGGTTCAACTTAATTACTCTGAATTTTTATTTGACTAATTTTATTTATATGGAATTATAGAAGTGCTAATTATAGGAGTGGGTTGTAGTTCAGCAGTAGAGTGCCTGCCTAGGTGTGAGGCATTCAGTTCAATCCTCAGCACAACATAAAAATAAAATAAAGGTATTGTGTTCATCTACAACTAAAAAGAAATTGTACAACAGAAGTGCTAATTATGTACATAAATATCATTGTTAATATATAGGCAATATAACTAGATACTAAAGACTGAGAATTAACTTCTTTTTGGAAACTTGATAAAGTCTATAGGTTGTAATTAACTGTTTTGGGTGCAAGCAGTATTTTCTTTTCAATTTTACTAAGAGTAAGGATTCAGAATCAGTATTTACCAGGATTTATCAGTTTCATCTAAAACCATAAGGCTCCTTCCTCCCTCTCCATTCACATTCTTCATTGTTACAAGCCAATAGGAAGAAACATCTTTTACTACCTATAATAGAGTCTGGGATTCTGTAAGGAATACACCAGGTAAGAGACCATTTCTGTGACAGGACCTGGCAGGCATCATTTCTATAGATGAAGCATAGCTCTTTTTCCTTCATACTAAGCTCTTATGCCAAATTAAATAAGACTTGTGCCTTGGTCATGGATATAATATATCTAATTATGTTATTGTTTTAGTTTTCTGTTGCTGTGACTAAATACCTGAGAAAATCAATTAGAAGAAGAAAGACTTGTTTTGACTCTTTGTTTCAAAGGTTTCAATCCATGGCCTTCTGGCTCCATTGTTTCTGGGCCTGAGGCAAAGAAAAATATGGAGGCAGAAGTGTCTAACAAAGAAGGCAGCTCACCTCATGGTGGCTGGGAAGCAAGTGAGAGAGTGAGGAAAGGGTCTAGGACAAGATATACTCTTCCATGTCATACCCCCAGTTACCTACTTATTGCTACCAGACCCCACCTCCCATACTTTCTACCACTTCCTAACCCAACAATAAATTAATTCACTGATGAAGTTAGAGCCTCATGATCCAACCACTTCACAGAAGGTCCATCTCTGAATACTGCTGAATCAGGAACCCAACCATTAACATATGAAACTGAGAAGCATTCTGGATCCAAACTGTAACAGTTATGACAGGAAGACTAAGGATTCTTACTGTGTATTTATAAGTAAACATAGAATCATAAAAAGCAAAAAATTATTAGTAAATGCCCTTTGCATTATGTTTAACCATTGTTAAATTGTTCTGAGCAAATTTTTAGACCAATCAGCTATTTAAGAGTAATTCTTGGTGATTAATTAGTTTATAACCTATATTAACATCTTTGGATTTTTCACAAACTCAAAGGATCAGTTGATACAGATGCCATTAAACAGTGTTCCTTTCTAATTTGTACAAATTCTTCTAAATGAAACATTTGGAGTATACTTTAAAAAGGGAGTTTCTCATATACACTAAAAAAGAACATTGTCACAGTTTGATTAATTATTTTGATCCACTTAGCTTGGTAATTAATTCATATTTTGTTGATCTTGGTGTAAGTAGTCTACTTCATAAAGTCTTCAGCTTTTGAATTTAAAAAAAAGTTGGAGAAATTCTGATACCATCAGTTATATATAGTCTAACAAATATCTGAAACAATGATGCTCTACTATAATGGGAAGATGTTTTTGTATGTGATTTACCAGAATTTTGTTAAGGATTTTTGTGTCTATATTCATCAGAGATATTGGTCTAAAATAAAATACTTGGGAATCAATTTAGCCAGAGAGGTGAATGATCTCTACAATGAAAACTACAGAACATGAAAGAAGGAAATTGAAGAAGACCTTTTAAGATGGAAAGATCTTCCATGTTCTTGGATAGGCAGAAATAATATTATCAAAATGACCATGCTTCCAAGGTGCTATGCAGATTTAATGCAATTCCAATTTAAACCCCAATTACATTTCTCATAGAAACAGAAAAGGCAATCATGAAACTCATCTAGAAGAACAAAAGACCCAGAATAGCCAAAGCAATCATTGACAGGAAGATTGAGCAGGTGGTATCACAATACCAGACCTTAAACTGTATTATAGAGTGATAGTAATAAAAATGGCATGGTATTGGGACTAAAACAAACAGAGTAATGGTACAGGATAGAAGACACGGAGACATACCCACATAATTACAGTTATCTCATACTAGACAATCGTGCCAAAAACAAGCAATGGAGAAAAGATATCCTCTTCAACAAATTGTGCGGGCAAAACTGGAAATTCATATGCAGTAAAATGAAATTAAACCCCTATCTCTCACCCTGTGCAAAACTCAATTCAAAATGGATCAAGGACCTAGGAATTAGGCTTAAGACCCTTCACCAAATAGAAAAGTAGGTTGTAATCTCCATCACATTGACTTAGGAACAGACTTCATTAACAAGACCACCATAGTGCAAGAAATTAATGTAAGAATCAATTAATGGAATAGACTCAAACTAAGAAGCTTTTTCTCAGCAAAGAAAGCAATCAATAATGTGATAAGAGAGCCTACAGAGTGGGAGAAAATTTTTTCCACACATACTTCAGACAGAGCACTAATCTCCAAAGTTTATAAAGAACTTAAAAACTTTACACCCAAAATACAAAGAACCAATCAATAAATGGGTTAAGGAACTGGGCAGACATTTCACAGAAGAAAATATACAGGTGATCAACAAATATATGAAAAAGTGTTCATCATCCCAATTAATTAGAGAAATACAAATTAAAAGCACCCTAAGTGTTCACCTAACTCCATTTAGAAATTCTATTGTCAAGAACACAAGCAATAATAAGTGTTGGCATGGATGTGGGGGAAAAGGCACATTCAAACATTGCTGGTAGAGTTGCAAATTGGTGAAGCCACTCTGGAAAGCATTATGGGAATTCCTCAGAAAACTTGGAATGGACCCACCATTTGACACAGCTATCCCACTCCTTGGTTTATACCCAAAGGACTTAAAATCAGCATCCTACAGTGATGCAGCCACATCGATTTTCTAGGAGCACAATTCACAATAGCTAGATTGTGGGACCAAGATGCCCTTCAATTGTTCAATGGATAAAGAAACTGTAGTATATATACACAATGGAATATTACTCAGCCATAGAAAATAATACAATTATAGCATTTTTGATAAATGGTTGAAGTTGGAAAAGATCATGCTAAGTGAAATAGGTCAATCCCATAAAATCAAAGGCCAAATGTTTTCTCTGATAAGTAAATGATGATATATAGCAAGGGGAGGTGGCGGGAGGAAGAGAAGAATGAAGGAACTTTGGATGATGTAGAGAAAAATGGTGTGGGAGGGGATGGGAGAGAGAAAGATAGTAGAATGAAACAGTATCACCCTAGGTATATTTATGATTACATGAATGGTGTGAATCTATGTTGTGTACAACCATAGAAATAAAAAGTTGTAGCCCATTTGTGTACAATGTATCAAAATGCAACCTGTAAAAATAAAAATAAATAATTAAAAAAAAGAACATACTTAAACATTACCTGTGGTTTACCTGAAATTCAAATTTAATGGGGTGCTCTTTATATTTGATTTTGGAAACCTAGTGCTGGGTCAACAGGTACTTATCAACTAGAAGAGAAGCATTAAAATATTTTAACAGCACATACAACCATCCTCTGTGTCTCCATTCTGGTCTGCTTTGCCTAGAAGGATTAGTTATTTATAAGTTGAAGCCCTCCAGCAGAATGGGACCTTGTGTGTCTCTTTCATCTTAGTACCTCAAGTAGCAAGTATTTTAAAGCTAGAAATTCAGAATTTTATTATGTAATGGACCACAGGGAAAGGCAAATGGACTGAAGTCATCAGTAAATTGATTGCAGGATCATAACCAGCCCCCTGGTGATCATGGCTGACTGTTCCTCTGCATTTGAACCTCTTTCTTAAGGCTGAAGCTTCAAAAAACTCTCATTTCTCTAGAGATGGAGGCTTCCCGAGGAGAGAACTCAGGAAAACTGGTTCCAACCCACTGTTCTGTGAGACACTGCTTCAGGGAAATGGACGGTGGTCTCTATTGTCCCTCTCTGCCAGAACACAGAGGCTAATGGTTCTTTCAAGGATGTTGAATGGGGCAACTGCAGAAGAAACCAGACATGGTATAACACCTCCATCTATCGGCCAAAAGAGCTGCAGCCTGCTGGGCGCCCGCTATCCATTGGCTTCCCCAGGTCCAGGAAAGGATTAGCTTTTGAGGGTGTTTGCTTTTACACACTCACACACTCTGGCTTGCTCTACTCTCAGAAGCAGATGTTTTCTTGTTCAGTCCTTTCCTAAAGTCAAGCACTCAATCTTCACCCACACATCGCACCTTCCCTCAGTGGTTGCACCCCACCCTCCTTCACACACACACTTCCCCACATGAGATGACTGTGTCTAGGCTGGATACTGAGAGCAAAGGCCTTGATCCCACCTATACCCTTCACCATCCCTCAAGGAGAAGGTCTGGGGACAAATGGCAGCCATGCAGAGCCCCACCCACATGGTTTCATTCAAGCTAGTAAAACCATACATGAGGATGTTTCAGGCTTAGCTGGATTTGCAACTAACCAAAGAAGGATGATGTACATTCATTGTGGGGGATTTTGTAGTATGTAACAACAGAGAAAGGATATTCTTTTTTTTCTTAAAATTTTTAGTTGTCAAGGTACCTTTATTTGTTTACTTATATGCAGTGCTGAGAATTGAACCCAGTGCTCCACACATGCTAGGCATGAGCTCCACTGTGCTACAACTCCAGCCCAGATCATGGATTTTGAGACTTTCTGAAAGTGAAAAACACCTCATAACTAAGGAATCTGGTAGGATGTGCATCATCCAGGCCTCCTACTGCAGGAAGATGCCCACCAGTTGGGGGAACCACCAAAGGTTACCTATATAAGCCATCTTAGATCAGCTTCCTCGCAAGAAGGTCTTTGTAACAAGAATTCCCCTTTTCTCTTATTGAGCTGGCTTTCCAAATAAAGTCACCTTCCTTAAGTCAACACCTTGCCTCTTAATTTAATTGGTCAATCATGGGACAGACAGCCAGACAGTAATTCTGGCAGTCACATGAGATGCATTGATTTTTTAAATTTAAGCAAATTTGAATCCTTCCACTGGTAAGTATCAGATAAGCAAACTGTTGCATCTATACTATGGAATTTTATTCTGCAATAAAAAAGTAACCAACTACTGATACACACAGCAATAGAAACTTTTTGTTTCAAATATACTATTATTTTGAGCACAAAAAGATTATAAAGGGATGTAACTTAATGTGGTGCACATGGGCAAGACCCTGGGTTCAATTACCAGTATATAAAAAAAAAAAAAAAGAAAAGGCTACTGACAACTCCGTTCATATGATGCCCAGGAAAGCAAAACTATACCAATAGAACAAACAAATGGGTAGTTTCCAGAATGTAGGAGGGGTTGGTCACAAAGAGGCAGCATCCAGGGGTTGTTTGAGTGATAAAACTGTCTTATCTCTTGTCTGTGGTGGTGGCTACACAACTGATGCATTTGTACCCCAAAAAAGATGAATTTTTACTTCATAAAACTTATCCTTGAAATAAAACAATAAAAAAGGACATGAGATAAAAAAGAATAAAAGAAAAAAATATGTGTACATATATATGTCCATGAACCAATCGACACCACACACACACACACACACACACACACACACACAAATTCTTAATGAAAAATTAAGACATCATTTCCACTGAGGTGGTCAAAATTGTCAGTTAGAATATATATTCACTGTAGGGCCCAGTGGGCTGCCTGGTGAGCAGACACAGCAAGGCAAGTCCACAGCTGCCGAAGCAGCACTCTGCCTTTGTGAACCTGCCAGGTGTCACCTGGCAGTGGCAGGTAGGAGGCAGGCACTGGTTTTGCCCTGCAGTCTGGCCTTCACCTTGGGCCTTGGACTGCCTACAACCAGGGTAGCCTAGGACCTACCTGGGCTTCTTCCTGAGCAGTTTGACACAGAACATGCCTGCAGGGGAAGGCAAGGAGACATGGCAGCACCCCCAGCTTTCTGTCTTCTATCCTAGTCAGCCATTGGCCCACTTGTCATCTTGTGTTTGGCAGTCATTGGCTTAATCTGTAGCCCACAAAAAACTTTTTTTTGTGGTGCTTTGGATCCAACCCAGGGCCTCGTGCTTGCAAGGCAAGCACTCTATCAACTGACCTAACTTGCCAGCCCTAGCCTGCAAAGTTTAACTTCTCAGCAATTGACCTGACCATCCTTAACCCAGGCAATTAAAGTACTTAAACAAAGCTCCCCCACCACACTGTCTCTAACAGGCTCTCTCTCTCTTCAGGGCAGACACTGTTAGTCTACCTATTAAAATATCTTGTGTGAGTTCCCATGTGTGGAGTGGTTTGTCTGAGAGCATTTTCACTTTTCATTCACTATGTCCAACTGTCTTTCTTTCCATTTGTTCTTGAATGATGTACTGAGCATGAGCATAAGGACAAAGGGTTGTTTAGATCTTCCTCTTTTTGTGTTGCTCACCAAGTTGCCAGTAGGAGTTAAAAAATGATCTGCTTCCCTTCTCACCAGTAGGAGGTAGAATGGGATGGGAAGTCCTGTCAGTTGAAGTTCTGTTGGCACAGAGCAGATCACTGCACTCCCAGGGTGTGGCTGCAGCAGAGATATAAGAGTGGAGTTTCTGTAGTTGGAACTTAGGTCTAATCAGGTCTCAGGGATGGTGACTGCTCTGGAGAAACTGGATCAACATGTAGGGTTCAGCACTTACCCTATCTCTGCTGGGAGTCTGGATTCCAGGAGTCATCACTCCTGGGACAAGGAAGCCAATCCTTCACCACTCTGCTGCCCAGGGACACAGCCTTTCCAGACTTCTTGGGTTTGGTCCTTGAGCTTATACACCTACCTGTTCAAATTCCTGACCTGGTTCTGCAAGCCACCAGACTCAAAGGGGAACATGAGTCAGGCTCCCCTTCACCTTTCCAGTTTGAATTCCCCTGTGTAAAATATGTTCTGTGCCCCAAAGCAAAGGGCAGGGGGCCATTGTCTAATAGGAAAGCTATAACAGACACATGGACATAGAAGAAACCAACTGATAAGAGTGAGGTGTGTGTAGACAGGGGAAGAAATAAGAAAAGGGGAAAATACCAGAGACCATAAAAAGAACAGGCCAAAAGCCACCCAAAGGATTCCCAGTTCTGGGGCCACTTCTCTTCAGAAAATTCTATCTCTGTTACCTTTGTCAATAAAACTGCTTCTTTCTTGCTATCTCTGTGTCCTGTTCTTCAATTCTGTGTTGAACATAGACAACAAAGCCAGCAACCCAGATAGTAACATAGCTGTGTTTGCTCAGATCTCCCAGCTCCTGTAGCAGGTGCTGCAGCATGGCCACCTCAAGATGCCTCCTGCCTCAGTTCTTTGGCACCAGTTGGTAAAAACCATGTACAGTGCAAACCTCTGGATCAGCTGAGGGCAGGCTGATTTTCTTATCTCAGAATTTTTCTTACAAAATCTGTTGTGTTTCTCTGCATTGTCCCTCCCTCTGTTGAACCAGCACTGCAAACTGCTGGGCCTTAATGTAGACTTTAAAAAAAAAAACTATTTATTTATTGTTTTACAGACTGCATTTTGATTCATTGTACAGAAGTGGGGTACATCATTTAATTTCTATGGCTGTGCATGATGTAGATTCATACCATTCATGTAATCATACATGTGCATAGGGTAATGATATTTGTCCCATTCCACCATTTTTGAAACCCCTCCTCCCTCTCATTTCCCTCTACATAATCTTGTACCCAAATTTCTGAGTCTCTAAGATACTTTGATGGCCCAATACTATTTTAGTGAAATCCCTCTTTCACCAATCTCTCAAAGCAGTATTCCTGCTACTCAAATCCCAGTTCATGGAACAACAAGGAATACAGCATTCCACTAGCCCATGATCTTGAATTCCCCTGCATTGTTCATTTTTAAGAGCCTTTTCCATTTTGAGTGGTTTGTATTGTTTTGCAATTGTTTGCACAAAAAGACTGGTGTGGACACAAACTTCACAGATCAGCTCTTTATTCGGGAATGAAGTCTCATGCAGGACTGGATGAGGGGTGGGAATGGGGTGAAACCACTAGACCCACTCTCCTGGTAGAAAATGGACCACTGAATAAAGGAGAAGACTGGGTTTATATAGGTTTTACTGAGAGGTGATTTAAATAATGAGCACTCTGCATAGGCACTCAGAAATTTGGGGTCAGTCTTACTGGGTGAAATGGGAGCAGGACTGAGTCAGCAGTTTGAGCACTCAGGAAACAGCTTTGTGAGAATTTGAAAATTTATTTTTACTGGGCAGTATTTTTACTTGAAGAAGAATGGAGTCTGGGGTAAGTGTTCAGTACTTATCTCTTTCCCTTCAGGGTGCCATTGTACTGCCACTGGGACAGGATATACCTGGGGAAGGATCAATGCTTTGGATTCCTTTCTATGGGATTTTTCTGTCATTGGGCAGGAATAAACTGGGAAAGGATCAATGCTATTAATTTATGACTTTCTTTTTCATTCCTTTATATCAGGCCTCACTATTTTGGGGTTTTCCATTTTCCATATCCAACAGCAATGTTTGAGTATCTTTTCTCTCATGATTTTTAGTTCTAATCTCTTAAAGCTCAAGTGATATAAATATGTACATGTGCGGACATATAATCTTTCCAAAAATGTAGAAAAAATTATATCTTTCAATATCCGTTTTCTGCTGTGTCTATTCTCTTTAAATTTTGAGTCAATTTCAATTATTTTTTCTCATTATGGTATAATTTTCCTGTTTTTTGAATGCTTCATTTTTTTATTAGATATCAGATATGGTAAATTTTATCTTGCTTGGTGCTAGGTATTTTTTTTTTCTGTTCATATGTTTGAGCTTTGTTCTGAGATGCAGATATGTTGAAGTAACTTGATCCCCATGACTTGGCATTTTAAGATTTTGCATTAGTTTTTCTATGACCACTGTGTCAAATTACAGCAAATTCAGTGGCTTAAAACAACACAAATTATCTTACATTTCTTTGGTTTCTAACTCCAAAATGAGTCTCTCTCAGTTAATATTAAAGTTTCTCCTGGAGGCTCTAAGAGAGAATCCATTTCCTCAATTTCTAGTTCCCAGGCGCTACCTACATGGCTTGGATTATTATCCTCTTTTTCCAACTTCAAAACCAGCACATAGGTCAAGATATTTTCATATCATATATATCATATAGAGCTTCTTCCATTTATAGTTTGGTTCAACTGAATAACCCAAGGCAAACTCCCCATTTCAAGCTAACCTTAATTCCATCTATAATCTTAGTTACACTTTGGCATATAAGCTAATCTAATCATAGATTTTGGAAATGAACACAAAGATATCTTTGGAGGGTCATTTTTATGCCTACTATCAGCATTCAGTCTTGAGAGAAATGTTACCTACTACTAATGGAAAACCCTTCTGTACTCCATATTCTAAACTTAGGCAGTTCAGTAGGCTGGAATTTCATAACTCAGAAATTTACAGTCATAAATCAGAAATATTCTCAGGGTAGTAAGCTGAGGCAATCAATTAAAGGGTCCACCTCATTCGTTTCCCATATTTCAGAGGTCATCATTCTTTATTGCTTGATATTTAATTTCTATGGTAGTTTGAATGTATCTCCCAAAAAGTATGTTACAAAATTAAATTCCATTACAGTAAAATTAAGAGGTGATTAGGCCATGAAGATTCTGCCTATTAATAGAATAAAACTGTTACTGTGAGAATGTGTTTATTATCAAAGGAGTGAATTCCTTATAAAAGATTGATTTCGACCCTCTACATGGGATGACATAGTACAAAGGCCCTAGTCAGATACTAGCCCCTTGTTCTTGACTTCCTAGTCTCCAGAACTGTAATAAATAAATGTTTTACATGTGTATGTGTACATATACATATATGGTGTATGTGTGTGTATACCTGGGATTGAATCTAGAGGTACTTAACGACAACCATGTAACAAGCCATTTTTAAAATTTTTGAAACAGTTCTCACTAAGCTCCTTAGGACCTCACTAAGTTAGAGACTGCTGGCCTCAAACTTGTGTTCTCCCTGCCTCAACCTCCAGGGTTGCTGGGATTGCAGGCATATATCACCATGCCTGACTTCTTGGCAAATTTCTGAATCTTCAGTATTCTGTTACTGCAGCACAAATAGACTAAGACAATGACTGAAAACTACTGGTTCATATAATGTGTCTGGAATGTTGTTTTTGGTGGCAGGGTAAATCTAGTTTATGTTATTCCACTTTGCCTAGAAATCCTCCTAGTAATTTTTGATTGGCTTTCAATCATGGTAGCTGTTGACCATGTTGAGAGGTGGACATGTTTTATTCTGACAGGTATCCTTGAGTTTGGTTCTGGTATTCAGTTTGCTTCTTCAAAAACATTTTGGGAAGCTCTTTAGTTATAATACTCTACTTTACTTTAATACTTAGAAAATATTTTGGAACCATATGCTTTAGTTGAGTCCCCTTGCTTTAGTCTTTATAACCTTAGCATCATACATCTTTAAGAGATTTTACTCTGCTTCTTACAAGAATTTGTGGTGTCTCTCTACACTTCCCATAAAGTAAGTGTCTTTGGGATAAAACTGGCTGCACATCTGAAGTCCCTCAAGTTTCCAACTCACCTTCTATTAGCTCATACTACTAGGAGTTTTTTTACTTTAACAGATATACTCTGACTAGGCAAAGGTCATTCACAGTCCAGACACATAATCTGCAAATTGCCCCAGAGGATAAAATGATTATTGATCTCAGTTCACCACGGACGGACAGTTCTACCTTTTCTCCTGAACTTTTAGTTCATATAGTTGTAGTTGCTACCACAGTTCTCTGCTGCATCTGAAAATAAGATGCTACCCTCAGAATCCTCTGAGCTCAGACTAGCTCTTGATCTGGTGGATCTCTGGATTGTCAATTCCTTTCATTTCATCTATAATAATGATAAATAATAATAAATAATACTTAATAAATACTCTAAATGTAAATCACTCTCCCAGACAATCTACAGAATGCAACTCTATTAACTGGGGAAGAGAAACACCACCTTCAGGTTATCACAAACATTCCCAAACATTGTGTATTTAAAATGTCCTTAACCTGTCCAAATTCCCTTTCACTCATTTTTTAAGGCCCTGTTAAGGACAACAACCATGTGACTATTCAGTTCTAACTCCCAACATATAATTGTGGCCCAGCACTGCAATTTTGTAATTGATAACAGAAATCCCTGAAAAGAAGAAGAGCTGTAGGGTCACATTTCTGAGTTATCAACGGGTATGAAATTCAGAATTTTCCCCCTTAAGATCCAGGTACACAGGCCTGCAGTAATATTCACTCCTTCAGACTCCCAATATCTTTACTTGATCTTCTCACAAACTGTCACTATTAAGAACTTTGGAAGCAGTAACAAAGAGAAATTGAATCCCAAGTAGTAGAGAAGTATGTGAAAAACTACTTGGGGTCTTAAATACATAGCATATTACCTTAGGCCTTCTGACTTCTGACAAAAGGAAAACTCAAAATGGGAACTTCTTTCAGAATATGAATGAGTGTATGAAAAGTGCTAACTGAACATAAAACATGAAGCAGTTCATCTTCAGTCAATTTAAGTGCCCTGGAGTCAGTGGATGTTAGGCAAAGGCAGGTGGCACTCCAGAATTGCATATGTGCTACTGGATGGTTACCACAGAGGCCAGAGGGAAAGGAGAAGAGAGATTCAGAATGTTCCTGAGCCACCTTTGTCACTGGTCCTTATCACTACTGGAGAGGAGGGGTAGGTTTAGAAGGGATAAAGTAAAAGGTCACAGGTCAAGTAGACCATAAAAAGATGCTTTAGAAAGCACAAGTCAATTCAAGTTTGGCTTTGATGGAATCATGGTGTCATGTTTTTTCAGTAGCCAAAGAACTCAAGTCAATCTAATTTAGAAACCAATATATTTTCCTACCTTCCATCCCATACTGTATTATCCATAATAAATGCATCTCAGATTAACATTTTGACCAGAGTATGCTGATGCATAGCCTAAATATTACAGAAGGTGGGTAAAAATTCAAATTTAATTGGACATGGTGGTGTATGCCTGCAATACTACTTACTCAGGAGTCTAAGGCAAGTTCAAGGTCAAGCCTGGGCAACTTAGCAAGATCTTGTATTGAAATTAAATAAAAATGCTGAGGTGGAGATCAGGGGTAGAGTGCTTGCCTAGCATGCACCGGCCCTGGATCTAAACCATAGTAAAACACACCAGTACACACAATCCCAGCAAAAATTTTGTAGAAATGAGAATGAGGTGAAAGAAAGACTTATTTGGTAAACATGGTAGGATGATGCAGAGCATATAACATGGAATTAGGATAAGGAGACTGAATCTCAGTCCTTTCTGTTAATTACTAGCAATTTGACCTTTCTGTGAGCCTTAGTTTATCTATAAAACTGGTGTTAAAAATAATAGCTCACAAGGTAATTATAAAAGTGAAATTCAAAAATATATTTTTAAATTTTATATATTACCATATAATCTATTACAGTCACTCTACCAGTGATTTCCCTAATGTAGTTACACACATCTAATAAATAAAAGCAGTGTGTCATGCATGGTGGTGCATGGCTATAATCTCAATGACTTGGGAGGCTGAGGCCGGAGGATCACGAGTTCAAAGACAGCTTCAGAAACTTAGTGAGGTCCTGTTTCAAAATAAAAATAACACAAAAAGGATTAGGGATGTGACTGAATCTTGATGCTCACAAACATTCCCAGGTCATTCTGATCACGGTCAGCTTAGTTTGACAGCCACAGAGCTATATAACTTTATTCTAACAGCCTAAACCCAGACATGACAAGATAGAACAGAACAGAAATTTTCATCCCAGAATCTAAAATAGCAGAGAAAGCAAGGAGGACTCTAGAGCTACAGGGGACAGGACAAGTCTGGTCACATTTCTCTTTTGCCTACTGTACAGGATAGAAGCAAGCATTTGGGTATATATGACAGTGGCACCTAAAAGTAGGTGAATTCCACATTTAAAATGGGAGAAAGAAGTCTTACTATCACATTCAAGTATTCTTTGAACTAGAAGCTAAACCTGACTTTTGGCAAATGATGTCTTACTCCTACGAACTCAAATAAGTAGGTGGTATAAGGGATCTAGCCACCCAAAAAGAAACTGGGAAATAAAATACACTGTTCAATCACTGGACAAGTCAGTCAGCCAGAACACAGACACAGTGAATGAAATTAAAAACAAATGACCCACTGACTAAAAAGAAAGTTCTTCTTAACCATTACTGTCACATTCAGGTAAAATAAAGTAGCTGAGCAAGTAACCACTGCACAACATGTTACCCCTAACCTTTCATATAGCTGAGATGTGAGAACCAAGGACACCACTTGTCTTAATAGATAATGCATAGAGATAGTTCAGCATAACATGGGTGGGCTCAGGAAGTAAGACTGGATCACACTAAGACACACAAAAAATTTAAAAGAATACATTAGTTGTATGGACAAATCATCAGTTTTACTCTTTCTTAGAGCTTTCTAGGACTGCTAAGAACACTTTATCTTTATCTCCTTTCAATAGTGTATCTGCTCCAGTATTTATCAATAATACTTTTATTACAGAAAATTTGGAAAATTCTCAGTTCATGGTAGAAACCCTAAGCATAAAGATCTGCTAATCTTAACACAGCTAAAAAAAATCTTAAACTTGGAATGGAACCACCATTTGACCCATCTATCCCACTCCTTGGCCTATACCCAAAGGACTTAAAATCAGCATACTACAGAGATACAGCCACATCAATGTTCATAGTTGCTCAGTTCACAATAGCCAGATGGTGGAACCAACCTAGATGTCCTTCAATTGATGAATGGATAAAGAAACTGTGGTATATATATACAATGGAATATTACTCAGCCATAAAGAATGATAAAATTATAGCATTTGCAGGCAAATGGATGAAATTGGAGAATATCATGCTAAGTGAGATAAGCCAATCTCAAAATCCAAAGGATGAATGATATCGCTAATAAGTGGATGATGACACATAATGGGGTGTGGGAGGGGTTAGTGTTAGGGTTAGAGTTAGGGTTAGGGGGGGAAAGAATGGAGGAAGGAAGGACTGTATAGAGGGAAAAGAGGGGTGGGAGGGGTGGGGGGAAGGGGAAAAATAACAGAATGAATCAAACATCATTGCCCTTTGTAAATTTATGATTACACAAATGGTATGCCTTTATGCCATGTACAAACAGAGAAACATCATGTATCCCATTTGTTTACAATAAAAAAAAATCTTACCTATGACAACTATGGAAGATTTGCATTAAATGGCAAAAGTAATCTTAGTGAGAGTCAATGAGAAAAAATATAGAAGTCAATTATATGCAAACAAAAATGGTAACTCTTTTGTATATCCCAAAATGATAAGTATTCCTTACCTCATGTTGGAATAGAAATCTCAGAAATTAGTTCTAAAATACACTGCAGTACTGATTTTTTTCAGGAACAGAGACAAGCATAAGCTTTGATTTTAGTTCCTGAATAAGCTAACAAATGAGGCTTGATAAAAGTATTCTATAGTGCTATTCCTATGTATATGATTTATAATCTCAATATACCTTTATAGTAATCTCAACCTTTGGATTACTGAATTTTGGCCAAGCTAATTCTACAGTTCCCCAGATCCTCCAGCACTATTCTCAGGATACTTACAGAAATATTAATGTCCTTGCTAAGAATAAATTGGAGTAGGTGAGGAAGAAGGGTGGGTGGGGATTTGAATCTCTCTTCAGATCAAAATACATATATTTCTTGACCATAAGGTCCAGGGTGTGAGCTGTAAAGATCTAAAAGATATTTCCAAAAATATGAGCAAAAGTACAAAAATTAGTACAAAGCATAGAAAAATGCATGGCCACTAATGTTAAATATATAAGTCATGGATCATAACCTTTAACCCATTGGGTCTCCAAGCATCAAGTAGTGCATGGAAAAAATTTCCTAACATGGCAACAAGATTCCATGAAGAGGAGAGGGGTCATAGTCTTGAGGTAAGGAAAGAACTACCCTATTTATCAACTTTACAACCTTGGAAAATGCCTTTACCACAGTCAGTTTCCTCATCCATAAAAATAAAAAGAATCCTTGCCCTATTTCCAATGTTATTGAGGAAACTAAAAGATAATGGATGTGAAGAGGCCTTGCAAACTTTCAAACAATGTGAACAAATTAGATTTTATTTTTCTCCCACCCAAGCAATACATAACAAGGTTACAAATTCTAAGATTTCTGATACTACAATGACTGCAGCAATAAGAACAAAAGCTATATAATAGCCATTAGGGACATGCAAATCAAAACCACAGTAAGATTCCATTTCATACTCACTAGGATGGCTATAATTAAAATGACAAACTAATAAATACTGGCAAAGATGGAGAAGTTGGAACTTTCAAACTACAGTATTCCCATTGCCAGTGGGAATCTACAATAGCATAGCCATATGGAAAAACAGTTTGGTATTTCTTCAAAGAATTAAACAGAAAACTACCATGTGACTCAGCAATTACATTCCCAAGTATATATACAAGATATATGTCCACATGAAAACTTGTATGCTAATGTTTATGGTATCATAAAACAGAAACAATACAAATTTCTAGCAATAACAAATAAACAAAATAGTATGTCAATGCCATGGAATATTATTGTGTCATAAATAGATACATGTTTCAATTTGGATGAACCCTGAAACATTAAGGTAAGTGAAAGTGTCTCACAAAAATATACCATGAATAGACAAATCCATAAAGACAGAAAGTAGACTTGTGGTTGATAGGAGTATGAGAGAGGAAGAAATGGAAAGTGACTGCAAATGGGCACAGGGTTTCTTCTGGGGATGATAAAAATGCTCTGGAACTAGTGGTAATGTAACACAACTCTGAATATACTAAAACTTATGAAACTGTACAATTTAAAGGATAAATTTTATGGTCTGTAAATTATACTTCAAAAATGGGAAAAATAATACATCATAGAAGGACAAATTTAACAATAAAGAAAACTGATTTTGTTTAAAGATTTAAAAAAATATTTTAAAGTCTCCAGTGGAAAATTATAATAGTTCATTTAAAGAACTGATTTCAATTAAACATATATGAAGCAAAAGCAAAATTAATAAATACAGTGATATTATACGGTATCTTAAAAACTCTCCAAAGCACATCCAGTTATTATATCATGCAATCCACAAAACACTGCTGGCAAGTACACAGAATAGTTTTTTAAAATTTTTTTTTCATCATCATCATGATCCTAAAAAAATACAAATTGGTTAAGTAACTGGCTACACTAAACAGTGCAAATTAAAATCTAATAAAAATGTATTCTAAGGCTTACCTGAATGGATTTGGAAATTAGGTGAAAGAGGGAAGTGAGAAATATCAAAAGTATGCTAGTCTTCTCTCTGTATAGTTATGATTGACTATTATTCATTGGTTGCTTTGCCAGAATTATATAATGCAAAAATGTAGTTACCAGTGGCCTCATAATTTAATTTGGTATCTTTAAACCCATTTAAATCTCTGCCTACCAGTCAAAAAGAATGTCTAACTTAACTTTGAGAGCTTATATAATGAAAACATTATTATCCAAAATTTCCCAAATAATTATTGTACTATGAAATTTTAGAAACAACATGTCACCCTTATGCCCTGTGATTATTAATGTGTTCCACTTCAGGACTTGTGATTGCTGCAAAACACTGAGTCCAACCCCTGATTTTACCATTATGGAATACAGAACCAAAAGAAGTGAGGGCCTTGTCCAATGGTAAAACTCCTTAGTAGCACAGGTTTTGAGTTCAAAGCAAGAAGAATACTCAGCGTAAATACAGTGCACAGTTCCTTAGACAGGCATAGCTCTTCCTGTAAAGTAGCAAAACAGTAATTGTGAATGTGGTTTGGAGAATATTTGCATTACTGACATAGTAAATTAAGTAGAGATGAAGGTCTTGGAAAAAATAATATTATAGAAAACAAAAGGAGCTGGGGATATAGTTCAGCTGACAGAGTGGCCTTGCAAGCACAAGGCCCTAGGTTCAATCCTCAGCACTGCAAGAAAAAAAATAAAAAAGTATATAGAGATCTTTTCCGATACAAGGGAAGTTTTTAAATCAAAAATTTACAAAATTTTGATTATATGCAAAAGAATTGCCTGATATTGTGTGTGTGTGTGTGTGTGTGTGTGTGTGTGTGTGTGTGTGTGTTTAAGCTACTCTTCCCCAATGACTACTACATTTGTAGGGTCTCATAAAACTACAGAACTGGCAACCAATTCATCAAACTGGCAGATTAAGCTGAGGCAGCTTAGTTAGACAAACAAGGAACATCTAGTCTCTGCTGGGTGATACAACCAGAGGTCAATGGAAAACTTGAAATATTACTACAAAGAGTTTTCAAACAATAGGGTATAGTCCACTATTGGGCTGTAAAAAATACAATAGCAGCCATGTTCTGTGGCACATGTCTGTAGTCCCAGTGACCCAAAAGTCTGAGGCAGGAGGATCTCAAGTTCAAGGTCAGTCACAGCAATTTAGTAAGACCCTGTTTCAAAATAAAAGGGGTTGTGGTTATGGCTCAGTTGGTAGAGGGTCTCTGAGTTCAATTTCAGTACCTAAATAAATATTCTTAAAAAACAGAAAAGGATATATCACAGGGAATAAAGGCAAACATTATAACACATATTACACTTCTGTGTATATGTGTATGTGTGTAATGGGCTGCAAAGCAAAATAAATGTCTCACTGTAGATACTTGGTTAAAAAGTTAAAGTACACTAGATTGAGACTTTTTTGATATAAAGAATAAGATCTAAATGTTTATTTAAGAAATATGTGCACATATATAAATGATTCTGAAGGTTCCTGAGAAATGGAAATAAAAAACAAAATTAAAAGATTACTTTCAAGAAGGAAATTTAAAAACCACTTCTGTGTTACAAGAAAAACAAGACAAAAGAGAGCAAATATTATAAAATTACCTCAACAAGATGTCTCACAGCTTTCCTTGAATCTAGTTTTAAAGCATCAAACACCTCAAAATCAGATTTATTGACATGGGTCAAATTGCTAATCGTGCCAACCTGACTGGTAACCATACACTGAAACTATAGGCAGAAAAAAATTCTTGAATTCCTTTTCCAAATCTCTCTCTTCCACTCATCCTCCTCTCTGCATCTATTAAAGGTTACAAATGATCACACTCAGCATCTCCATATTTTATTGAGAGAAATCCTTTAGGGTAAGGAAACTGCTACCATCAATTCAGAGAGCAATGATAGTTAGAATGAGGCTGCTAGGTCATGGTGACCTTTGGAGATCCAAGACTTACCTCTGATGGATCATGAACCCACTGTCCAACTACAAAAAACTTGTATTGGTTCTCTCCCAGCAGGGATACCCAAGATGGCAATGAAGTCATTATGGCCGTAGAAGAAAACAGAAGGTCAGTCAAGTTCCTTTAAGAAGACAGAATATAGAAAACCAAGTGGTAATTATAGTATTATTCCAATGAATTCCCATACCCCTAAGCCACTGTGTCCCTTGTGTAAAAAATAATGTATACATCCAATCTCTTTACCTATATCATCTTGGATATATGTTTCCAACCCTTCCAACCACTTTGTTTCTTAAACCAGTGCCTAGAAAAAAGTAGTCAATGATCTCCCAAAATGGTTCATCTTGGTATAACTATTTTGCTCTAGCAGAACAGATCCCTCACAAGTATAAGCACCTTAACAGATTTGGGATATAGGAGTCCTTAAGGTACTTTCCTTATTTTGGTGAGTCATTACTGGAAAATGACCTATCTGGTTATCTGGGCCATTCTAATAATCAGTTAATTCCATCATTGCTCTGTAAGTACTACATAACACTACCACCTCAAATTTTACAGTGCATTTTGTTTTAGTGCAGAAGTCACAGCAACAGATTCTGTCAGTTACAGGCTTCCTCCAAGCATATAAAAGACCTGTATAACACCATCCTCAAGAATATGCCCACAAAGCTATTATAAATTCCCTTGAGGTAATGATATTTTAAGTGGTAATGCATCTGACTCACAATGAGGTTAAAAAATAATGCCATAGATATTAAGTGGTCACAGAATAGGACATATTCCAAAGAAAGCATCTAGAGGGTGGAGATGTAAAATCTAGCCTGTTCACTTCTATTAGAAAGGATAACAGTTCAGGCTGTATTCCTGGACCCCTCAGCCTCAACCAAGACACATATCTTCACCTCTTAATCAGTAAAATCTTGGTGCTCCAGTTAGTGAAATGCCCAGAAATGAAGACCTCCTTGCCTCCTTCAGACCAGTGGATAACAGTAGGCTGGGCCTGCTGGGTGGGCTTTAAGGAGTCATCCAAATCCTGCTGCCATGATACAAACCCTTTGTCCCCAGGGAGCTGTAAGAAGGAATAGATTATCCTATTCCTTCTTGAAAGAATTCTTAAAAAGATCATTCTCCTTCTTAGAGTAGAGAGAAGTGCTAGGCTTCAGCTCAGGAAATAAGCCTTAAAATTAGAGTAAATCAGATTTTTAGAAACCATAGAAAAAGAACTCATCTTGAACAAAAAATGGTCCAATGACATATGCTCAAGTGCTGCATAAATCATAGTCTAACTTTTGAGTTTGCATATATTACTTACCCTTCAGAGCCTCAAGATTGCCCTTAAAAAGAAAAAAGAAAATCCTACTCCCTATTGCCAGTTTAATTCATAGGCAGGCAATTATAACATACTTCTGAGTACCTCTTAAGAGAAAGAAAAAAATGAAAGCAAAAGATGGCTATATTTTTAAAAATTAAGACAGGTATATATTTTTCACAAGCAACTATAAACAGATCTCAATCATAAACTGTAAAGAAAGTTATAGATACCAAGCTTCATAAAAAAATTATAAACTCTATTTTAGCCAATAAGCTACACAAAGAAGAGACATTAAAAATTTAATATTAAAGGCCTGAGGAAGTAGCTCAGTGCCAGTGCACTTGCCTAGCCTATCCGAGGCCATGGGTTCAAGCCCCAGAACCACAGATTAAACAGTTAATTAATTAAAATTTTTAAAAAAGACCATTCAGTCATACTGTTCCTGTGCTGGATGTCAGCCACCACTTATTTGGTCCACAGAGAGTCTCGCTAGAGCTTTGTGCATCTACCCAGATGTAAGCCCTCTCTACTGAAGGTTTATTCTTAAAACTGATTGCCAACCACCAGTGGAGCACTAGCTGCCTGCTGTTGCCTGGAAGATCTCTGTCACAGTACTTGCAGGTTTGATTACACGTGGCTGCCGCCATTTTGAGAAAATAGCCAGGCCCCTTAGGACCCCTGGCCAGACTGACAAAGCCCTGTCTCCAGGATCCCCCAGCCCAACCAATTACTCCTTGCCTCTGGGGCCCTCACATCGACTGACTACTCTCTGCCACCAGGACCCCCAGACAAACTGACCTATCACCAGGACCCCAGACCGACTGATTGCACCCAGCCTCCAGGATCCCAAAACCACACCAACAAACTGGACCTCCAGGACCCCTGCCTGACCAACCACATCCCACCTCCAGGACCTCGTGCTGACCATATCCACACCCTGATGCAGCTCCCCATTTGCCAACACATTTCCAAGCCAGAGTGGCCATCTTGGATAACCCTGGAAACTGTAGCTCTGATCTTTAGGTGGGGCAAATCACATCCTGAGACAACTGCTGGAGGCTTGAAACTCATTGACAGGTACTTCTCATGATCAGTCTACTGAACTCTGGGAGGTTTCATTACTATATGACTGTTATACTATAGATTTTCTTTTTTCTCCTTATTGAAAAAGTTTAAGTTTTATTTCTTTACTTTTCATTTTTTTATTATTTTCTTCTCTTTTTATTATTGTATAAAAATGGGATACATGTTGTTTCTCTATTTGTACATGGAGTCAAGACATACCAATTGTTTAATCATAAATTTACATAGGGCAATGATGTTTGATTCATTATTTTTTTCCCTTTCCCCCCACCACTCCCACCCCTCTTTTCCCTCTATACAGTCCTTATTTCCAACATTCTTACCACCTTCCTTATCCCTAACCCTAAACCTAACCCTAAACCTAACGCTAAACCCTCCCACTCCTCATTATATGTCCTCATCCGCTTATCAGTGAGATCATTCATCCTTTAGTTTTTTGAGATTGGCTTATCTCACTTAGCATGATATTCTCCAATTTCATCCATTTGCCTGCAAATGTCATAATTTTATCATTCTTCATTGTGGAGTAATATTCCATTGTATATATATGCCACAGCTTTTTTATCCTTTCATCAACTGAAGGGCATCTAGGTTGGTTCCACAATCTGGCTTTGGTGATTTGAGAAGCAAAGAACATTGATGTGGCTGTATCTCTGTATCATGCTGATTTTAAGTCCTTTGGATATAGGCCAAGGAGTGGGATAGCTGAGTCAAATGGTGGTTCCATTCCAATCTTTCTGAGGAATCTCCATACTGCTTTCCAGAGTGGCTGCACTAATTTGCAACCCCACCAGCAATGTATGAGTGTACCTTTTTCCCCCATCCTCGCCAACACCTATTGTTGCTTCTGTTCTTGATAATCACCATTCCAATTGGGGTGAGATGAAATCTTAGGGTAGTTTTAATTTGCATTTCTCTTATTACTAGAGATGTTGAACATTTTTTTCATATATCTGTTGATTGCTTGTACATCTTCTTCTGTAAAGTGTCTGTTCATTTCCTTAGCCCATTTGTTGATTGGGTTATTTGTATTCTTGGTGTAGATTTTTTGAGTTCTTTATAGATTCTGGAAATTAGCGCTCTATCTGAATTATGAGTGGCAAAGATATTCTCCCACTCTGTAGGCTCTCTCTTCACATTACTGATAGTTTCCTTTGCTGAGAGAAAGCTTTTTAGTTTGAATCTATCCCAGTTGTTGATTCTTGCTTTTATTTCTTGTGCTATGGGAGTCCTGTTAAGGAAGTCTGATCCTAAGCCAACAAGTTGAAGATTTGGACCTACTTTTTCTTCTATAAGATGCAGGGTCTCTGGTCTGATTCTGAAGTCCTTGATCCATTTTGAGTTGAGTTTTGTGTAGGGTGAGAGATAGGGGTTTCATTTCATTCTGTTGCATATGGTTTTCCAGTTTTCCCAGCACCATTAGTTGAAGAGGCTATCTTTTCTCCATTGCATATTTTTGGCCCCTTTGTCTAGTATGAGAAAATTGTATTTATTTTGGTTTGTGTCCATGTCCTCTATTCTGTACCATTGATCTACCTGTCTATTTTGGTACCAATACCATGCCATTTTTGTTACTATTTCTTTGTAGTAGAGTTGAAGATCTGGTATTGCCATACCCCCTACTTCGCTCTTTCTACTGAGAATTGCTTTAGCTAATCTGGGTTGTTTATTCTTCCAGATGAATTTCATAATTGCTTGTTCTTTTTCTGTAAGGTTCCCTCAGTTTCTTTCTCCCTTTTTTGCATGCTATCATCCAATATATTTTGGTTACACTCTCACTGTTTCTAGAACTTCTGTATATTATTTTCTTATCCTATTAACAGCCACATTCTACATCCCTCTGCATCCTCTTTGTCCTCCATTAGAAATTGTAAACCTTATTGCAAATCTGTTTATTTTACTGAAGATAATATTTGAACTCATTCTCTTTATTATGACAATTTTGTTATTGTTCTCATAGGGGTTATTTGGTCTAGGGTTGCATAGTGTCTGAATTGGGCACTGCTAATATTGATCTCCCCTTAAAGAAAGGGTTTTGGAAACCTATAGGGCAACTATAAGCCTATAGGTGGAAATCTGAAATACCCCAGATCTGCACTGCTAGAGGGGAAGATACATGAACAACATGAAAAAACAAGGGAAGAAAATGATCCAAACAAATCTAGATTCTTTATTAATAGAATCCAATGGCAGTATGTTAGAAGAAATGTCAGAAAAGGACTTCAGATTATACATGATTAAGACAATTCACGAAGCAAAGGATGAGATAAGAGAGAAAATGCAGGCAATTAATGATAATACCAATAAGCTGAAAGAGCACCTGCAGGAAGCAAAAGATCATTTCAACAAAAAGATAGAGATTTGCAGAAAAACCAAATGGAAATCCTTCAAATGAGGAAAACAATAAACTAAATAAAAAATCAATGGAAAAGCATCACCGAAAGACTAGACCACTTGGAACACAGAACATCAGACAATGAAAACAAAATATTTAATCTTGAAAATAAAGTTTCCCAAAAAGAGAAGATGGTAAGAAATCATGAACAGAATCTCCAAGAACTATGGGATATCATGAAAAGACCAAATTTAAGAATTATTGGGATGGAGGAAGGCACAGAGATACAAACCAAAGGAATGAACAACGTATTCAATGAAGTAATATTAGAAAATTTCAAAAACCTGAAGAATGAAATGGAAAATCAATTAGAAGAGGTATACACAACACCAGATGCACAAAATCACAACAGATCCACACCAAGTAACATTATAATGAAAATGCTGAACATTCAAAATAAAGATAGGATTCTGAAGGCCTTGAGAGAAAAGATTTAGATTACATATCAGGGGAGACCAATGTGGATAGCAGTCGACTTCTCAACCTAGACTCTAAAAGCTAGAAGGGCCTGGAACAACATATGTCAAGCTCTGAAAGAACATGGTTGCCAACCAAGAATCCTACACCCAGCAAAACTAACCTTCAGATTTGAAGAGGAAATAAAATCCTTCCATGATAAACAGAAGTTAAAAGAATTTACAAATAGAAAGCCTGCACTACAGAATATTCTCAACAAAATGTTCCAGAAGGAGGAAATGAAAAAAAAAAAAAAAATACAATGTAGGTCAGCAAAGGGAGGAAGTGCCTTAAAGAAAAACCCCTCAAAGGGGAAACCAAGCCAACTTAAAAACTAAAAATAAGCCAAATGACTGGGAATACAATTCATATATCAATAATAACCCTGAATATTAATGGCCTAAGTTTATCAGTCAAAAGACATAGACTGGCAGAATGGATTAAAAAGAAAGAACCAAAAATATGCTGCCTGCAAGAGACCCAACTCATAGAAAAAGACAACCAAAGATTAAATGTGAAAGGATGTGAAAAAACTTACCATGGATATGGACTCAGCAAAAAAGTGGGAGTTTCCATCTTTATATCAGATAAAGTGGACTTCAAGCCAAAGTTAGTCAGAAGGGATAAAGAAGGACATCTCCTACTGCTTGAGGGAACCATAAATCAGGAAGATATAATGATAGTAAATATTTTTGCCCCAAATAATGGTGCATCCCTGTACATCAAACAAATCCTTCTGAATTTCAGGAATCACATAGACCACAGAACAATAATTCTGGGTGACTTTAACACACTGCTGTCAACACTAGATAGATCCTCCAAACAATAACCAACCAAAGGAACCATAGAACTCAAAAACACAATCAATAACCTAGACGAAATAGACATATATAGAATATTCCATCCATCAATGAGTGGATTCAGTTTCTTCTCAGCAGCACACGGAATCTTCTGGAAAATAGACCATATGTTATGCCACAAAGCAGCCCTTAGAAAATGAAAAAAAATAGAGATACTGCCTTGTGTTCTATCAGATCATAATGGTCTGAGAGTAGAAATCAATGACACAACAAGAAACAAAAATTACTCCAACACTTGGAGACTAAATAATATGCTACTCAATAAAACAAGGAAAACAGAAAACATCAGGGAGAAGATAAAAAAAATCCTTAGAGATCAATGAGAATGATGATACAACATATCAAAATCTCTGGGACACTATAAAAGTGGTACTAAGAGGAAAATTCTTTGCATGGAGCACATTCCAGAAAAGAATGAAAAGTCAACAACAAATAACCTAACACTACAGCTCAAAGCCCTAGAAAAAGAAGAACAGAATAACAGAAAAAGTAGTAGAAGACAGGAAAAAATTAAAATCAGAGCTGAAATCAATGAAATTGAACCAAATGTAACAATTCAAAAAATTGACAAAACAAAAAGTTGATTCTTTGAAAAAGTAAGCAAAATAGACAAATCCTTAGCCACACTAACAAAGAAAAGGAGAGAGAAATCTCAATTTATTAAAATTCATGATGCAAAAGGAAATATCATGACAGACACCACTGAGATACATAACATAATGAGAAGCTACTTTGAAAATCAGTATTCCAACAAAATAGAATCTACCAAAGACATTGACAAATTTCTAGAGACATATGCTCCTCCCAAACTTCACCAGGAGGACATACACAATTTAAACAGATCAATATCAAGCAATGTAAAAGAAGCCATTAAAACTTATCATCCAAGAAAAGTCAAGGACCAGACGGATTCTCAGCCAAGTTATACAAGACCTTCAAAAGATCTCATTCCAATACTTCTCAAAGTATTCCAGGAAAAAGAAATGAATGGTACCTACAAAACTCATTCTATGAAGCTAATATCACCCTCATACAGAAACAGACAAAGACACATCAAGGAAAGAAAATTTTACACCAATATCCTTGATGCATATAGATGCAAAGATCCTTAACAAAATATTGGCAAACTGTATCCAAAAACATATTAAGAAAATTGTGCACCATGATCAAGTGGGGTTTATCCCTGGAATACAAGGATGGTTCAACACCTGTAAATCAATAACATAATCCATCATGTCAATAGACTTAAAGATAAGAATCATATGGTTATTTCCATTGATGCAGAAAAAGCATTTGACAAAATACAACACCCCTTCATGCTCAAGTCATTAGAAAAAATAGGGATAGTGGGAACATACCTGAACATTGTAAAGGCTATTTATGCTAAGCCCATGGCCAACATCATTCTTAATGGAGAAAAACAGAAACCATTTCCTTTAAAAATGGGAACAAGACAGGGATGTCCTCTTTCACCACTTCTATTCAACATTGTCCTCAAAACTCTAGCCAGAGCAATTAGGCAGACTAGAGAAATTAAAGGTATACAAATAGGAAAATAGGAACATAAGCTGTCACTATTTGCTGATGACATGATTCTATATTTAGAGAATCAAAAAAAAAATCCTCCAGAAAACTTCTAGACCTAATCAATAAATTTAAAAATGGGAACAAGACAGGGATGTCCTCTTTCACCACTTCTATTCAACATTGTCCTCAAAACTCTAGCCAGAGCAATTAGGCAGACTAGAGAAATTAAAGGTATACAAATAGGAAAATAGGAACATAAGCTGTCACTATTTGCTGATGACATGATTCTATATTTAGAGAATCAAAAAAAAAATCCTCCAGAAAACTTTTAGACCTAATCAATAAATTCAGCAGAATAGCAGGCTATAAAATCAACACACATAAATCTAAAGCATGTTTATATGCAAGCGATGAAACATCTGAAAGGAAAATGAGGAAAACAACTCCATATGCAATAGCCTCAAAAAATAAAATAATTGAGCATCAATCTAACCAAAGTGGTAAAAGGTCTCTACAATGAAAACTACAAAACGTTGAAGAAAGAAATTGAGGAAGACCTTAGATGATGGAAAGATCTCCCATGTTGTTGGAAAGGCAGAATTAATACTGTTAAAATGACCATACTACAAAAAGTGCTATACAGGTTCAATGCAATTCCAATTAAAATTCCAATGATGTACCTTAAATAAATAGAGCAAGCAATCATGAAATTCATCTGGAAGAATAAGAAACTGAGAATAGCTAAAGCAATCCTTAGCAAGAAGAATTAAACAGGAGTTATCACAATACCAGAACTTCAACCCTACTACAAAGCAATAGTAACAAAAACAGCATGGTATTGGCACCAAAAGACAGGTAGATCAAAGGTAGAGAATAGAGGACACGGACATAAACCCAAATAAATACAATTTTCTCATACTAGACAAAGGGGCCAAAAATATGCAATGGAGAAAAAATAGCCTCTTCAACAAATGGTGCTGGGAAAACTGGAAATCCATATGCAACAGAATGAAATGAAAACCCTATCTCTCACCCTGCTCAAAAATCAACTCAAAATTGATAAAGAGCCTTGGAATCACACCAGAGACCCTCCATCTTATAGAAGAAAAAGTAGGTCCAAATCTTCAACTTGTTGGCTTAGGATCAGACTTTCTTAACAGGACTCCCATAGCACAAGAAATAAAAGCAAGAATCAACAACTGGGAAAGATTCAAGCTAACTAGCTTTCTCTCAGCAAAGGAAGCTATCAGCAATGTGAAGAGAGAGCCTACAGAGTGGGAGAATATCTTTGCCACTCATACTTCAGGTAGAGCACTAATTACTAGAATATATAAAGAACTCAAAAAACTCTACACAAAGAATACAAATAACCCAATCAACAAATGGGCTAAGGATATGAACAGATGCTTCACAGAAGAAGATCTACAAGCAATCAACAAACATATGAAAAAATGTTCACCATCTTTAGTAATAAGTGAAATGCAAGTCAAAACTACCCTAAGATTTCATCTCACCCCAATTAGAATGGCAATTATCAAGAATACAAGGAACAATAGGTGTTGGCGAGGATGGGGGAAAAAGGTAAACTCATACATTGCTGGTGGGGTTGCAAATTATTGCAGCCCCTCTGGAAAGCACTGTGGAGATTCCTTAGAAAACTTGGAATGGAACCACCATTTGTCCCAGCTATTCCACTCCTTGGCCTATACCCAAAGATCTTAAAATCAGCATTCTACAGAGATACAGCCACATCAATGTTCACAGCTGCTCAATTCACAATAGTCAAACTGTGGAACCAACCTAGATGTCCTTCAACTGATGGATGGATAAAGAAACTGTGGTATATATATATACAATGGAATATTACTCCGCAATAAGAATAATAAAATTATGGCATTTGCAGGCAAATGGATGAAATTGGAGAATATCATGCTAAGTGAGATAAGCCAATCTCAAAAATCCAAAGGGCAAATGATCTCACTGATAAGCAAATGATTACACATAATGGAGGGTGTGAGGGGGGCAAGAATGGAGGAAGGAGGGACTGTATGGAGGGAAAAGAGGGGTGGGAGTGGTGGGGAGGAAGGGAATAATAACAGAATGAATCAAACATCATTACTCTATGTAGATGTACGATTACACAAATGGTATGCTGTTACTTCATGTACAAACAGAAACAACATGTATCCCATTTGTTCACAATAAAAATTAATTAAAAAAAAGACCATTGATTTTATAAAATGGAGAAATAGTGGTTGGGAATGTAGCTTAGTGTAGAGGAGTTGGCCTAGCTCGTGAGAGACAGTACTAGAACCAAAAAGTGATTTTGAAATCATACTTGCTCACCTATGACAGGTTTATTCTATTTAAGTTATAGAAATGCAAATTTTGGCACCTCAAACAGTGAAAGACAACAAAAATATTTTCCTTTAACAAAAACAATTATATAATCAAAATATATTATCAAATTAAGTTTGCAGGATTCTGAAAAATATTAAATCCTTAGTTTTTTTTTTTCTTTTTTAATTACCATCCCTTTAGACCAGTAGTTGGCAAACTGCAGCCAATAAGCCAGGTGCTTTTATAAAGTTTTTACTGAAAAAAAGCTACACTCATTTGTATGCCTATTATCTACTGCTGTTTTCATGCCACTGTGGAAGCAGTTGTGAAAGACTGTATTATCTACATAGTCTAAAATATTTAACATGTGGTCCCTTACAGAAAATATTTGCTAAGCCCTGCCTTAAACTAGTAACAGGTAAAAAGGACTTTACACTGTTAAGTAAAGGTATTACCAAACAAAATAAAGTGCTTTAAAAAAAAAAAAGACCCATTAATTTACGTAGGACTTTTGTGTGTGTGATGGTCATGGGGAATGGAAAAATCTACTTTCATACTGTCTCTCACTATTCATCAAAACTACAGTCTGAGAAACCAGGCACATGATCTAAAATAAAATTCAAGGTCTGGGGATGTACTCGGTGATAGAGCACTTGCCTAGAATGCATGAGTCCTTTGGTTTCAGTCCCAGAAGCACAGATTAATTACTTAATTAACTAAAATAAAGAAAAAAATCTGAAAAAAAAAACTAAAGAGGCCTTTACAATATTACAAGGAATTAGCATTAGAGAAAACCTAGTGTCCATATTCTAAAAGCAATGCATTCTGTCTGACAGGCTGCATTAGACAGGAATTTTTGCAAATGCCTAAGAATAACCTAAGATTCTGATTCAGACATAGGATCTGGGAATCTATTTTTAAAATCATCCCAGGTAAGACTGTGATTATGTTAAAATAGAGAAAAACCCTCATCTTTTGAGGTACATCATAATTTGTTATGACATCTGAAATTTGCTTCAAAAAATTGGTGGAAAAAATTGGTGGAGGAATAATAGATTAGGATATGGATGATATACATTCATTCATGCTTTGATATACCACTAAACTTGGTAAGAGGTACACAGGGTTCTTTATACTGTTCTCCCCACTTTGTGAATGATTCAAATATTCCATAAAGTATTTAAACAAATCTCAGGTAATTCCAATACATAAATAAGATTGAGAACCACTGAATTAGTCTGCTGCAAAAGGCTGGCATCCAATGAAGGCCCCACTGCCACTGTTTCTATCAATTATTTTACAACTTAGAATTTTTCATTTAGAATTTGAAAGCCACAAACTACTAATGCTCCAACATTTGGAGCAAAGACCTTCCACTGATGACATGACACTTCTGTGGTAGGACTGAATGCAGCTGACTAGAAAAAAGGTTGATTACTTTAAGTAAAACAGCAAAACCACTGATAAAGGAGGCAAAACAACAATTAACATTATAGTTTGAAGAGACTTTAGTAAAATACAGAGGGAAGAAAAGGGTCAGTCAAAAACTCTTAGATTTGGGTGGGACCAAAAAATTGTATGAACCATTTTCTTGTTTTCCAAATTGCAAGAATGGAGTGAGGGAAAGAATGATTTAGAATAGGGCCCAATTCACACAGAACAATTTGGCTTTAATTCAGGACACCAACAACTTCAGTCATGGTTTGAGAAATACAATTACTTAAATCCTGAGTCATTGATGTAGGAAAGGGGGTAAAAATACAATGAGGTCGATCACCTTGGGAAAGTTTTAAAGAAGTAAGTACAGATAGCAGGGTAGACATACCACATGATGCGGAAGAAGTTCTGCAGTGGGAGAGGAAAGAAAGGAATGGAGAAAAAGTCCCATGAAATGCCCCTTTCAACCACTCTTATTTCTCCCTCTATGATGATGTTCTCAATTGGGATCCAAAAAAAAAAAAAAAAAAAAAGCATAGCATCCAAATTCCATGTAGTACTGCTGTGGCAAATAAAACTAATTTCTCTATAAAGCCTCAAACATATCCCCCAAATGCCTCAATCCCTCCATTTTTCTATTTCACCCCTGAACAGCCTACAAGAGAGAATTAAATATTAATATATAAAGAAGTTATTAGAAACATTAGAATGGTAATTACATTGATGTCAGCTCCATCTGCCTTTTCTGTTAGGGGAGAACACAATTGACCTCTTCCTATAACTCCTTCAATTGAAAGCAAGGTTTTCAGGGAAGCAATGAGCTGTTGCTTGTAGGCTAAGGAAAAATTTTGAAGGACTGCTGTGCAGTGGAGCTATCTGGGAATCACTGGCTCTCCCTCTTGAGAAGTTGGCCTGAAAGCACAGCTGGCCTGAAAGTGCAGTCACCACAACTACAAAATATAGGACAAAAACTGAACAGTCAACTAAATGATGCCCTTTATTGATTTCCAAGTCTAGGCACAAGTATTCTAGTTAACAAGTGGTGGGTGTCCACAGCCATGCCAAAGAGGAAAAGAACCTAAAGTGCAGAGTTCCTAAAAGAGCAAAAAGGATCCAAGCAAACAGAAAATTCCAGGAAAAAAATCACTTAGCCATTTCAAGGAAAATGTAAGCAACTGAGCTAGGTCCAGTAGCTCAAACAATCTACCCTCTCAAGTTTTCCACCAAAGTTTACAACCTATAAATTGTTAGAAGATCCAAGGATGGTGAGGGAAGGGGAGAAGTCTATGGTTCCTGCCATAAATATGTGGCTCAAGGCTTGGTCAAACCACCAAAAAAACAAGAATTCCACCTGTGCCTTATATTGAGGCAGCACCACAAGAAGAATTTATGATCCAATGCCTCCCTCCCCGAAATATCCCTGTAATTAAAAAAAAAATATTCCTATAACCCAGTTTAGTGAGATTAAAAGGAGTCAAGGAAAGGAGGAGGAGTCCAGAAGCCAAGCAGCAGCTGCACCACCACGGTAGGGGGCGCGGAGATGAATACCTTGCAGTCCAGCAGGCTGAAGACGCCTGGGTCCCAGGTGCTCCCCACCAGGATCTTGTGCTCCTTGCCCGGGGAATGGCCATGTCGCCCTCCGTGTGTGCAGCCTTGGTGCAGTGATGCTCCCCAGACACCCGGTCGCTGGTGGTGTTTTCCATGACTGCAGATCGATTAGGGGGCCACTTGTTGCAGAGAGCTACACCTGGCATGGAACAAACACCCCAGTGGCTGTGTGAGGGGCACCCCAGCCCCGCCTCTGTGCCTGGGGACCCGGGAAGGGAATCCCCACCACAGGAAACTGTGCCCTGTGGTCCCCAAACTCCCGGCCTACAGGAACTCCCGCAAGCCCCCCGGGTCTCCCGCTGCCCCCACTCTGGAAACCCGCCCTTGGGACTCCCCCGCAGTAGTGCACCACTCCTGCACCCTGTTCACCTCCAGCAATGCGCTCCCTCTTCCCGGGATCATGGGTGGTTTGGCCCTTAGGCAGGCAAGGCCACCAATAAAGTTTTTGAAATTGAAGCTGCACCCCTGGCCAGGGATCTGGGTTTCCTCCTAAAATGACTACAAGGCCCTTAGCGCGAGGCCACTCTTGCGGGCTCTTGCTACCCGCTACCCGCCATTCCAATCTACACCCTCCTTTCCTCAGGAGGTCTGTCCGTGGGCACCCCACAGGTCTCTGCTCCATTTGGGCTTTGGGTGTTGTGAAGACGTTCCAACCTCCATTCAGCCCCCCGTTTTTCCATTTTTCGGCCCCTGAAAGTCAAAGAGACATCTTTATTTTCAGCCCACCCGCCATTCTCCAGTGTGCAGGAGACAGAACTGGGATGCCTTTTCTGATTCTGGCACACCTGTCCGGGTGAAATTGGAAGGCTAATGGGAAATACAGGGAGCTCACTAGACCCCAAAACTCCTTTGGGGTATATCCACCGTAATTTTACTAAACTGGGACTTTCCAAAAACTTAAGCCATAAGCAGCTAGTTTTTTTATTCAAGCCTCAGTATGTTTTAGGTCTCAAGATGGTCACCAAAAGGCACTCGCAACCATTCGCAAGCTTTCTTTTGGGAATTTGGCGCTCGCCCCTCTCCTCCTTCTACCTGCTCCACCACCCACATTCTCCTCCCCTGAGCAGTCCCAAACCCCGCCCACCTCCATTCTGAACTCCACCTCCTCTTCCTGTCCTCCAGCCAAAAACTCGCCTCCTCCTCCCATGTATGCAGCTCCTCCCCCCTTCCTCCTCGGAGCCCTCCCACTTCCCCTCCCACCTCCAACTTCAGAATGTCTCTCTGCCTAGTCTGTTCCCTCCTCCCATCAACACTATAGGCAACTTTATCAGACTCTCCCACTGCCTAACCCAGTGCTTCTTTATCCTCTCCGGGAAATAGCTAGTGCAAAAGGTTTATATGAATCTATGTTCCATTCTTGTTTAGGGTCTTTCTCTGCTGATTCCTCTACTTATATTAAGGATTTTGAGTATCTTTCCCAAACTTATACTCTTAATATCCTTTCTTCCACTCCCAGTATCCAACAGGCAGCACAGGACCACGCTGACCAAGTCTATTTAACGGACATAACTTTATCCACAGGAGCAGGTTCCAAAAACTGAACCAAACTGGAACTACCAGGAAGGCCAGCAGGGCCACCGTCATTGTGCTTGTATGGTCCAATACCTCATAGCAGGCATGCAAGCAGTCTCCAATAAGGTGGTAAACTTTGACAAACTGAGGGAAATTACCCAGAATCCAGATGAGAATCTGGCTGTTTCTTAACAGCCTTACAGAGGCCCTTACTAAATATATTAAACTGGACCCTAAATCTCCCTCTGACACTAGTTTGCTAGCAACCTACTTCATATTTCAATCACCACCTAACATAAGAAAAAAAACTCAAGTGAGCTGAGGAGGGTCCTCAAACCCCTATCCGAGATCTGGTGAAAAATGGCCTTGAAAGTCTGTAATGCCCAAAAACTCAGCCAAATTTATTTACCAGGCAAGTTTACTTACAGAAAAAGGTGACACTCCAATCCCAAGCCTTGGTAGCTGCCTGTGGCCTGCGACTCCAGTGAGAGCTTCAAAGGGGAACCAGCAACTCCCTCCGCCAGGGGCCTGCTTCAAGTGCGGACACGAAGGTCACTGGGCTCATCAATGTCCAAACCCATGGCCCCCCACCAGGCCGTGTTCCACCTGCAAACAAGCAGGACACTGGAAGAGTGACTGCCCTATGGCTAGTCTCTCCCCAGCATCTCTATGCAGAGGTGTGGTCAGCCAGGTGGTCCCTTCCCATGAGCTTTTGGGATTTCGCAGAAGATTGAAGGAGCCTGGACTCGAGGAGCCCTATACCTAGCCAGGCCCAGGGTAAAAACTCCAGGTAACGGGTAAGTCCATAATTTTCCTTGCCTGCCCACTCTAAACCTTTATTTCCTTCCCAGGTTTTGGTTATGGGAATTGATGGAAAAGCCTCCTTCCCAAGCAGAATAGTTAAATTAGCCTGTGCCCTGGAGGGACATTCTTTTACACACTCGCTCCTAGTTAGTCCCTCCTGTCCAGTCCCATCCTAGGAAGAGATGTTCTCCAACCCCTAGGATCCACCCTACAGCTTCTTCCCAGGCACACTGCTAGTGCTCACCTTCTTTTACCTCTGTTTCATACATTCTCTAGCACACCCACAGCACCTACCCTATGGTTTCCCCAGACCTCGTCAACCCCCAAGTCTGGAACATTTCCAAGCCAGTCATAGCCTCCCACCACAAGCCAGTCCTTATCCAACTGAGACCTCATGCTAAGTTTCCCTCACGTCCCCAGTTTCCAATTTCCCATAATCACAGGGAAGGACTTAAACCCATTATAAACCAGTTGCTTACTCAGGGACTCCTTATCCCTACTGACTTCCCTGTAACACCCCCATACTGCCAGTATGTAAACCCAGGAACCTATCGCTTGGTCCAGGACCTCCGTCTAATTAAAGAGGTAGTTATTCCCATCCACCCACCTTCCTTCACACATCCCCCCTTCTACCACTCACTTCACAGTCCTGGGTCTCAAAGATGCATTCTTTATAGTTCCCCTAAACTCTGATTCCTATTACCTCCTTGCCTTCACATGGGAGAATCCTACATCCTTTAGGTCTCAACAGCTGACATGGACAGTTTTACCCCAAAGCTTCTGGGACAGTCCTTACCTTTTTGGGCAAGACTTAACTCAGGATTTGGCTACTTGTGATTTGGAAAGTAGCACACTCCTACAATATGTGGATGACCTCCTCCTGTGCAGCCCATCCCTCAAGGTCTCCCGGATTCACACTGCCCAGCTCCTTAACTTCCTGGGATCTCGAGGCTATCGAGTCTCTCCAGCCAAAGCCCAGCTCACCACCCCTTCAGTCACATATTTTGACATACTCCTCACTCCTACCTCTAAGAGGCTCACAACAGACAGAATCCAAGCCCTGCATGACTTACAGCTGCCAGAAACATCAGATTACATTCTCTCCTTCTTGGGTTTAACTGGTATTTTTCAGACACTGGGTCCCTAATTTTGCACTCCTTGCCAAATCCCTATATCAGGCAACAAAGGAGATTCCACATAAGCTCCTTACCTCCCCCAAGATGATAACTAACTCTTTTTATAAGCTCAAGGGTGCTCTCATGTCCTCCCCTGCTTTCTCTCCCAAACCCAAACCATCCTTTCCACCTCTTCACGGATGAAAAGCAGGGTGTTGCCACTGGCCTCCTCACACAACCAACTGGATCTTCTCACAAACCAGTGGCATCTCTCTAAGCAGCTTGATTCCACAGTTCGTGGGTAGCTACCATGTCTCCAAGCACTGGCGACAGCAGCTGAATCAACTAAGGAAGCTCTAAAACTCACCCTACTTTAACCAGTAACTGTGTTTTCCACCCATCAACTGCAGGACCTCTTAAACCATAAATCCCTTCCACTCCCACAGGTGCTAAAGATGCTACATTCACCTCATGAAGACCTCTTCAATTACCCACTCCCCTCTCCTAACCATTTTTATAGATGGCAGTTCTGTGCTGGGTCCTGATGGATGCTGTAGAGCTGCTTTATACAGATGTCACCACCGCCTCAGTTCTGGAAGCCAATTGCCTTCCAGAAGGGACCACTTCCCAAAAGGCTGAACTTTTTACTCTAATCAGGGCTCTAATTTATCCAAAGATAAAAAAGTCAACATCTACACAGATTCCAAATATGACTTCCTGATTGCTCACTCACATTGAGCTATAGGGAAGGAGTGTGAATTTTTCACCACAAAGTGCTCACCAGATAGGAAAGAAAAACAGAAGGTTCTAAGTATGGGAATGTATTCAGTAAAAAGTAAAAGAATGTTTCTAAGGCAGAAAGTTCTTGTGTGATGGAATATATGAGGGTCAAAGTAAGTGCTAAGAAAGTCTGTGTAAGTAAAGGGCAAATTTCAACAAGTTTTCATATAACTAAGTTGGTTATATGTACATGAGACAGGCTGTAGCCTAGTACCTTGGAGTGCTCCTGTGCAGGGGCACAAGATGCCTGGCTGCTATGCCAGTACCCTCGCTGGGAAGGCTCTGTGCAGGAATCCTATCAGCTCTGACATTGATCTCAGGCAAACAGCTCTCAGGAAGGAAGGAATTCATTTGCAAGACACCAGTGTTTCCTCAGTTTCCTTCTCTGGTTCCTACCTGCCTTACAGTAACTTTGGACAGTGGACTTCCATGAAAGCAACACAGAGCTGCTAACATTGCACTTTGCAGTTGTGAAAAGTTGCATAGATACCCTAGTCTCTGTAACTTTCCTGAAAACAAAGAATAATGCTTATGTAATCTTTAACCTGATAATAAGACATATATAAAGATTGCTGATGTAACTGTTTAGAACTACATTTCCATCAGAGAACAGAGAAGAGCTCCATCTGATCTCTGCTTAATCTTCAAAATCTGTGTTTTGTGAAAAGCCCCACCTTATCTGAAAATAAGACTCTGCCTCACCTGGCTGCATGTTAGAATGGCTCCAAAATAAGCCAGACTAATTCTTTTAAAGTTGTGTTCAAAAGTTTGATGTTTACTATAAAGATTACTTTGATCTCAAACAAGGGATATAATGAATAACTCACCCAGAATCCAGGATACCTATTGCACAAACTGAATGTTTTACTGTTGGTGATTCCATTTTGTATTTTCCTTGTAAACTGTTGCCTGATTAATTTTTGCAGAAGTATTGCTTCAAGAGAAAACACTGTAAATTAACTTGAAATGGTAAGGCATCACTGATAGGACAGAAATGTAAACCCCAATTAGGTAAAAGGGGATAAATAGCTATAAAGTCATAGACATTGAAGTTAAAGCCTAGCACTCTTACTTTCTGACTGATGAGACTAACTTGCTGGATGGTTAAGATCAAATTTAGAAATTGAGATTAAATACAGAGGCCAAGAAAAGTCAGTAACAGGCCAATTTGACCAGCTTAATCTTAGACACCTAACAAAAGACTTAAAACCTAAATATAGCCATCCTTTGGCATTTAAGAGAAACAATAGTTAAATGCAACCTAAAATGTACACTTGTGTTAACCCCCCCTAAAATAAATGAAGACTGGAAGCTACAAGAGAGAAATTCTTAGGCAGATGTACCTGCTAACTATCAAGAGACACTGCCAGAATCAGGAGTTTTTAGTCAGTTTAAAGCTTACAGATCTGCCTAAACTATATAGGTAGGCTTAATCTATGCGCACTAGTATGATTATTTAGCCCTAAGTCACAGGAATACAGAGATCTCTACTAAACATAGGCTATACCAACAAGAGGACTTGGTTGCAGTCACTGCCAAACAAAAGCTAGAACAGCAACTCCAGAATGCAGTAGAGGCATCTGCTGCCCCCTGACATCCCTGCAGAGTTGAATAACATTTATTGCTCAAGTTTCCTTGCAGAATCATGGAGCACTAGATCTAATGGCAGACAAAGGGGAAATACACCTCTTCCTAAAAGAATGTTGTTGCTGCATCAATGAAACCAGTCTAATGAAAGCAACGTTGAAACTCTTAGATGTTTAAATAAAAGGCTGAAGCAAGAAGAATCAAATGACCCCTGGCCAGGATGGCTGAACTATGATCGCCCACCACCCGCAGGCAGTGGGCAATCACAACACATACACTCTTCTTCATCACAGGAACCAAAAAGGGCTTTATTCCACAAGCCTCAGACTTATATTGAGAACATAAGCCTATCAGAGAGTAGACTACCAGGAAAGTCAGCCTATCAAGGAACAGTCTCCAGGCAGATACCAGGATTGCAACAGCCAACCAGTTACTTCCTAAAACTTGTATGAGTGCAGCTAAGTCTGGCAAGCTGCCAGGCGCCATCTTAGAGATCAGGCTACGGTGCGGCTCTGGGGCCCTCAGAGCCTGCCCCTGACATCTCCCCCTTATTCTTTAAATAAAGAAAAGGTGACTTGGGACCATGCCTGTCTTAGGTTGTCCATGGCAAATTACATCCTTACCCGTCATTGGAATTCTGACCTCCAGGCGTCAGAACCCTGTCTTAGGTTGGTATGCATTTCCACGGATCTTACCCGTCTTTGACTACTGGTCCAGCATGCTTAGCCATACTTGGGGGGATGTGCCTGTCTCAATGACTGTCAAACCCTGTGCTATAGCCCATCGATGATGTCGGGCATCTTGGCGAGCTCTGATTTGGCTGCGCATAACATAGGCTGTCCCTAAGCAGATAATAATCAGAACAGCTACTGTTCCAGCCCACTGTTTTGTCAATCCCAGGGCTTTAAATAACAAAGAGAACATCTCGGATACTGATGTAACTGAACCCTGGTGGAATTGACTCTGAGTATCAAATGTAGATGGCCAATTACCAGTAAGGTAGACAGAGAGATTTTTAGATAACATAACCACAGAGCTAAGGTTATTATAAGCAATAGGGGTGACACACACTGCTCTTAAAGGATAAACCCATCCCAGTCCCAAAAGTTCTTGCAAGATATCCACTTGTTCTTGTAGTAAGTCCACTCTTTGATTTACAAGGAGTATGCCTGCTCTTAGATGTTGGTTTAGGGTCTCTTTAGTCTGTAAGGCTGCAGCTGTATTTTTGGCCAAGTGATTGACTGCTGTTGCTGTAGGTATGGCAGTTGCTAGTGCTGCTGTTGCAGAAACCACTATTGCAGTGACCACAGCTGCTGTGATGCCAAAATCTCTCTTGTCTCTTGATAGTAACACTGGCAATTCCGCATCTGTAACAGAGACTGGGACTGGTAGGAAGGTAGGAACACACATTAAGACTGCCAGCGGGAACCTAGAAGCATTTCAACATTGAGAGATACATAGTTGAACTGTTCCTCCTAAGAGAATAAAAAGAGGCTGTAAGTTAGTTCAAGGAGGGAAAGGCTACGAGCATCATGGTCATCAGGAGTTTGAGTTACTTGTTGGTAGCATTGGCACTGGTCGAGTTAGTCGCTCAGGAACCCAAATAGGCGATGTTTTATCCTGTGGAAACACACAAACAGAGCCATGGCTCCAGTAAAGCACTGGGTCCGGGCCGTTCCATTGTCCTATAAGAACATCCTTTCATTTTACCGTCACTCTATCATGTTGTTTATGATTGCCATGTCTCTCAGCGGCAGAGCGACCCTCATTATCCAGAGTTAAAATTTTTTAAAATAAAGAGGCAAAGAGAAAGTTTATCTTTAGGGGACCTGAAGGTCTCCCCTTTCCCCCTTTTTGTTTATAAAGAGTATTTTTGAGGGTGAGATGTGCACGTTCAACAATACATTGTCCTTGTGGGTTATAAGGTATACCTGTGGTTAGAGTTATTTCAAATTTAGTGAGAAATTAGTTCTTACCAAATTTAGTTTTTAAAGAAAAATTTAGACTCTATCACATAGTACAATACTCTAACAGTTGCTTAACCATAATCATATAAACCCCTATTTTTAAGACTAATTGTTCTAAAGAATAAAACTTAATAAACACAAAGCTAAGAGTAAATTAGTATTTCCAAGAAATCCTTGTCATTTTACCATATAGATTAAACTTTTGGTTTATATCAGAACATTAGTATTTCACCTTAGGAAAAACCTTAAATAGCTTTAGCTGTCTCACATACATACAACCAACTTAGTTACACACAAGCTTGTTGAAACATCCCCTTTACTTACACATAGACTTTCTTAGCACTTACTTAGACCCTCATGTATTTCATCACATAAGCCCTTTCTTACCCAGAAACATTTCCTTTTCCTTTTACTAAATATATTTCCATACCCAGAACCTTTATTTTCTCTTTCCTGTTGACCCCTTTTTATTCACATTCTGAAACAACTCTTATGAAATTTCTGAATTTAGGTAAATTATTCTATTTTAATAAGATTAAATATTTTGTTGTTTATAGTACTGTAATTGAAACACAGTTGAAACTTTTGGGACCCTTTGTATATAGAATTGTACCTGTTAGGACATAACTCTTAGTAACCTTGTTTTTAGTTTAGGTGATGACACAAAACAATTTTCTGTACAAACACATTTGAGTAATCCCATGCATGTCAATTCTAATTCACTTATTTTCTTAAAAAAAAAAAAAAAAGAAGATATTAGACAAGTGTCCTGAACAGTATTTGCCAGCTTTTTCTTGTTGGAGGAAAGTCCTAGAAAAATTGATGTTAGACATTTTATAAACATCAAAATTATATTAGTTTGACCACCTAGAGACCTGCAAGTTATTTTCAAGACATTTTACTTCTATTAGTTTACCCAATTTAAATTGAACCTTTTTAAATCATGTGAATTAAAAATATTTGGATCCATTTTTAAATTTTAATTTTAGAAGCGCTCAATTCTGATACAGACAAAACATGACATTGGACAGCATGACATACACATAACACAAAATCAAAGGCCTTGAAACTTTTCAGGTGAATCTCCATTGCAATGTAACAGATGTTCAAAAACTCTAGTTGAATAAAAAAATAGAACTGATCAAAAGAGTCATGAGCTCAAAAAAAATGTAGAATTCAAAAAAAACAAGAGTCCTGGGAAAATGTTAAGGCCGTTAATTACTTTAGTAAAGCACCATAAAATTTACTTTTGCTCGAGTTCAGGTAAGACTTTTGCTCTCTCTTTTTTTTTTTTGGGAGAGGGGGTTTGAGACGGGCCTCCTACTGAGCCTTCAGGCTTTCTCTATTTACATTTCAATGTAAGCCTTGACTGAGATTTGGATCTGAAAGGGGAGAAAATGTTCCAGCAGAAACTTGATGCCTGGGGCATTTTAACCCTTAATGCTGGTTAGTAATCAATTCAGGTTTGGATGCAGAAAATTGTAAAACAATTATCTCCCAATATTTGTGGGGACTGGGGCTACTATATCATACTCCTCACTAGGACATGCCACTGATGGTTGGGCTGGTTACTCCCTCCACACCGGCATATGTGGGACCTCATGGCAAGAGGACTAGGTGGGCTGGGTGGGGCGAAGTTGGAGGAGTAGAAGGAATTAGCATAGAAGCGCAAGAAAGAAGAGACTTGAAGATAAGGAATCCCTTTCCATCTGCTCGCTTGCTTGCGGAAGCTGTGTGCCAATATCTTTGGTAACCACAATCCACCTTCCCATGGAGCAATCTTTCATCCCTGCACAGGCCAATTTGTGATCGGTAGTCATTCCTTCCCAAACTAACATTTTAACATTTCCTGGGAAGGCCCTACAGGGAGGGGGGAGGTTAGAGTCTGTGAGTTCTTGCCCAGTATCATAAAATGGCCACCGGGAAGATTTCCCACCATCCGGAAGGAGGAGGGTGAGGGTTTTCATTGGAGTCTGATGTGGCCCCAGAATACAAGATGGCAGCAATGAGCCTCCCCGGGGTGGTAGTGGGCCCTCCCTATGTGTAGAGGCTGGCTGCCCTCGTGGTTTCTCAACCTTGGGAGGAGCGGATTGAGATGGATTGGGCTCCTCACTAAAGGTCTCCCAATGTTGTTTACTATGTGGCAAGTTTCTGGAAGGAGATGCAATGGGATGAGCCGGCAGTTCTTTAGGCAGCGGCTCTTTGGGGAGAAACTTGGAGCCCCCTTTGGGAGGTCCTGGAGAGAAGCAGGCCTTAAGGGCAGATAGGGCAGACTCCTAATGGGGGACCCTCACCTAAACTGATTTCCCTCTTAAAGGTGTCCCAGGCTTTTTCCGCCTGTGTATCAGACCACTCAAGGCTGCTACTCTTCAGCATGAGTCTTAGAGCTGAGAGCACAGGGTCACCATGTGTGGTGTGTGTTTGCCCCATCTTTTCTTTAGTAGATACTGTAATAGCAAGATTTTTTGTTTTACATAGTAAATCCTCCTCTTCATCTGAACTATCCTCACACCCAGTTTCATTTTCCTTGTCTGTCTCTGATCTTATTGATGCCCTTTCTGATGCTTTAGACTTTTCCTCTTTTATTTCCTCCAAAACCTCTTCCCCTTGTTTTATGGCCTCTCTGCATTTGGTTCGGGCTGTTTTAGTTTCAAGAGGAATTCCACTGGCCCGGAGCAAATCCTTAAAGGGACCTTCCATGCGCATTCGTGACATTTCAGTGCCCATTTTTCTCTATTAAACTAACAGAATGCAAAGCACTTTAACTAGCAAAACAAAAGCAAAAGCACTTACAAACAATCTCTGTCACTTAACCCGCGAACTTTAACTCGTAACTTCCCATCGCTTCCCGTGAACTTTGACTCCGTCGCTTATCCAGCGAACTTTAACTCGTCACTTATTCAGCAAACTTTAACTCGTCGCTTACCCTGTGAACTTTAACTCGTTGTTTACCCAGCGAACTTTAACTCGTCGCTTCCCATGAACTTTAACTCCGTTGCTTATCCTGAGAACTTTAACTTGTCGCTTACCCTGTGAACTTTAACTCGTCGCTTATCCAGTGAACTTTAACCTGGCCAGACTGTACTTTACTTTTCCTGTATTTACCTGATCAGTTTCTTCTTTATAACTCGAGGTCCTGGGTTTCGGAACCACTTATGATCGCCCACCGCCCGCAGGCAGTGGGCAATCACAACACATATGCTCTTCTTCATCACAGGAACCAAAAAGGGCTTTATTCTACAAGCCTCAGACTTATATTGAGAACATCAGCCTATCAGAGAGTAGACTACCAGGAAAGTCAGCCTATCAAGGAACAGTCTCCAGGCAGATACCAGGATTCCCTCATGTACAACAGCCAACCAGTTACTTCCTAAAACTTGTATATGAGTGCAGCTAAGTCTGGCAAGCTGCCAGGCGCCATCTTAGAGATCAGGCTACGGTGCGGCTCTGGGGCCCTCAGAGTCTGCCCCTGACACTGAACTCCACTCTTGTCACCTGGCTGACCCCTACCTGTACTCTCCTATTTGTGATAGAATTTCTGATAATGATTGCTCCCTGTCTTCTCAGGTTTGCCCAGAACCACATAAGTGAGGTTGCCAGGGTGACCTACAACCAGATTCTCCTACACTCTTATAGTCCCCTCCCCACTGACCTAGATCCCAAACCTTTTTCTCCCCACATCCTTTTTTCCCTAACATGCAGGAAGTAGCCAGACAGACTCCTGCACCCTATATTACCAAAAAGGGTCAGGATGTTATGTCGTATATTAGGCGACTGAAGGGGGCACAACTGAGTGGCTGGAACAAAGACCAGCCCGCCAAAGATGATCAGAAAGTTCGCAGTAAGGTGGATGGGAAGTTCCACTGACCCTTCACACCTACCTGTCACTCAACAAGACCCCCTCCCATCCTAGTCTATAAAAACCCTGGGCAGCCAGGGCCACGCCTGATTTTCTCCGAGTCCCTATACCCTGGGGTTCTGGGAATTTCGCCCGAGAGCTAAATTCCAATAAAGCTTGCTTCGGCAACTTTTCTGTCCCATTTTATTTGGCTGCTAACTGTGCCCGTCAAGCCAGCCAAGTTTACATTTGGTACAGCTGTTGAGCCTGCTGAGCCTGCCCGAGCTTACAATCTCCACACTGCTTTCCACAGTGGCTGCACTAATTCGCAGCCCCACCAGCAACGTATATGTGTACCTTTTTCCACACATTCTTGCCAACACCTATTTTTGCTTGTATTCTTGATAATTGCCATTCTAATTGGGGTGAGATGGAATCTTAGGGTAGTTTTGACTTGCATTTCTCTTATTACTAAAGATGGTGAACATGTTTTTATATATCTGTTGATTGCTTGTAGATCTTCTGTTAAGTGTCTGTTCATTTCCTTTGCCCATTTGTTGATTGAATTATTTGTATTCTTGGTGTAGAGTTTTTTTCTATTTTAATAAGTGTATTTTAAAGTGTGAGAATCACTTCTTTGACAGCTGATAACAGCATAGATCCAGATTTGATTCCTTTTCATATTCTGCACACACTGTGTAGAGAGTAAGCTTTCAGTAAACATTTGATGAGTGAAGAGTACAGGACTACTGCTCACTACATTTCTAACAAGATATGCCACTTAGGCATAGTGATGGGGAAGGCAGCCAAAGCTGGAGAACTCCAAGTCACACAGCCCATGGTTTCTGAGAGAGTGGCACTGTTTGTTGTAAAGTCTGTTCTTGTATTATGAAGTTGAAAATTCTACTTAACATACACTGCACCCCCCATTATTTGCTCTGCTTCTTTGTGAATTCATCTTCTTGTTGTTGATCAAAAACAGTTTAAGGGAAGAGGTGCTATTTTACCACAACTGCTTGCTCACCCCTCCACATTCTTGACTTCCAGAATACCTCCTTTTGGTTACACTTACTTTCCCCCCTCTCACCTCCAATTCCTTTGTCTTTCCCTGGGGATTGACTGGGGATTAAACCCAGGGCTTATTTGCATGTGAGGCAAGCACTCTACCAACTGAGCTATATCGTGAGCCTTGCTTCTGTTCTCTTAGATGAAGAAAAGCAGCAGCATGGTGATTAGCTGACTAAGGAGAGGAGACAAGTATTTGAAGTTTGAATAGGTAGGAGGTGTAAAATAATCAACTAGAATAGTAGGATAGAGAATTGACTAAAAAACCTAAGTATTAATGGCAGATTGTTCTGAAGGTCTAGTATGTTTGGTGGTTATAAATTTAAGACAAGCCAATTCACCATAGTGGTATTTTTGTCTTACCATATAGCTTTTTGGGTGCAGGCATAAACAAAGGTAAAGTTTATCCAAGCAGGTATGGAGAAGGGCAACAAAAGATTTGAGAGTGCATATCAGGGTAGGATTATAATGCTGGGTGGTGGATTTTAAATCTGTTGGTCTGAGAAATGAAGAGCATATTGATGGAGGACCCAGTGGAGTCAAAGAACTGGCTGATGGCAACAAGTGCCAGAGAGTACGAGCTTAGTAGGTAAGAGATGGTTTGGAGAATAGGATGTTTGACATTGAGATTTCAGTGATGTTACATTTATTAGCACTGTCTTATATTTGACAATAGGTGTAGGTAGGTGAGATGAGATGGAAATAAGCATCAGTCTTGTTTACATCATTTTATGGGGATTTTCTATTATATATAGTCAAACCTAATCTTAACTAATATGTTGGATTGATGAAAGTTATATCCTAGGTACTAATGTCAATTGCAGGAATAGTTATGTTTACAGAGAAAGGCACAAAGCCTGATACTAAAATATTTACAGAATGAAGGGGAGTAAATGGGTCTGAAAATAACTACAATGAGGAGAGGTGGTGGCCAGTACTTCAAGGGAGCAGGATCAACATAAAAAGCAAAGTGAGGTATATGTCTTCTTCATTCCTCATGCTGCCTAGAGTTCCTCATTGCTGTTTCTCTTTACTTTATCAAATCTTTCATCTCAGTTAGATTATGTTTTATTAGATCAACTTAATTTGAGAATAATCAGGTAAACACATAGTAATAGAAATGAATGGTATATTTAATATTCTTCTGCTAAGAAAATTTCACTAGACTATAGCTCTGGGTCAAATCCTGAATCAAATAAATACACTTCTTTTTTTAAAGTAATTTTAAATTTTGAAATAGTTTTTGATTTAAGAAAGGTTGCAAAAATATTTCAAAGTTCTTGGATATACCACACCTACTCTTCCTTATTGTTTACACATTATTATGGTACATTTGTCACAACTCATAAACCAACATTGACACATTATTATTAATCAAAATTACTACTTTACTTATATTCCCCTATTTTTAAACTTGATCCTCTCTTTATTTCAGAATACCCATTACATTTTTATGACAGATCTCCTTAGGCTCCTCTATACTGTGACAGTTGATAAAAATTTCCTTGTTTTTGATGACCTTGAAAGTTTTGAGGTGGTCAGGTAGTTTGTAGAATATTCCTCAACTTGAGATTATTGTTACTTTTATCATGGTTAAACTGGGTTATGGTTTAGGGAAGGAATACCACAGAAGTAAGTGACCTTCTTGTCATATCATTTCAAGGGTACATACTTCAGTATGACTTATCACTGTTGATATTAATCATGATCACCTAACTGCAGTGGTATTTTTAAAATTTTTCCAATGCAGTCACTTTTTCCTCCTATCCATCCTGTAATTTTTGGAAGGAAGACAATCTATGCAGCCCATTAAGAAGTAAAAAATTGTGTTCCATCTTCTTGAGAAGAAACTATATAAATTTATAATTCTTTTGAATGGCAGAGTTGTCTCTTTCATATCATTTATTAATTTATTCATTTAATCATTTGTTTATATCACTATGGGACTCATGTATTTTTATGTCCTTTGTCTTATATTCTAATACTAGTTTATCTATTTTATTGTTCACATTTTCCACTATATGATGACTCTGGTGTCCCTTTGACATATGCTGGTTTAGTTTGTTTTGAGCACTTTCTTCCTCTCTGTCATTACAAGAATGCATTTTTCTTTGGTAACCAGATTTAATACAATTGGAAAAATTTTACATAAATATATATGAATACATGTATATGATCTTAATATAAAGAGCAAAATATGTAAGTAGAATATTAGTATATATGCATCAATAACTAAGGCTTTGCATCTTAAGTTGTTTTGAGTGCAATATTCTATTCACATCTTGCTTTCAGCTTGGTTGAGAAAATGAGCGAGGATTTCATTTTTGGTAGTCTTACATAATAGAAATCAAATCAATTTAAAAATAAAAAAAATTAAAGAGGAAATTGGGGTGTTATTAGTAATAATTAGGAATTATTAGAGGATTATTAATTTACATTCTAAAACAGAGGTAAGTTTATATTATAAAAGTAGAAAATTTATGAAGAGAACTTCAATTTACTTTTGAACAAGAATAATCTGCAGATCAAAAATACTAGTTCTACTTTAATAGATGACAAATCCCTTGTATCAGAAATATTAGAGAAGGAAAAAGACCTAAGAAATAATATCAACTTTCAGTACTTTAGTTCTTGAAAAGGTAAAATGATAGGCAGCTGTCAAATAATTATGTGAGGGATGGGGATATAGTTCAGCTGGTACAGTGCTTGCCTTGCATGCACAAGGTCCTGAGTTCAATCCCCAGCACCACAAAACAAACAAACAAACAAAAAAACAAATAATTATGTGATTAAGAAGTTTTAGCTCTCACATTTCTAATTCTCTTATGTGCATTTGTATTTATTGGATGTCCTTTTATTTGTTCAAATTTATTCTGTAGTTAAAAAATTGGCAACAATCCCAACTTATAAACATATAGCACAACAGATATTAATGAATATACACTTGACTGGTACTTTCAGCACCTTTCCCTATGGAGTTCATTGTGCTTGACAGCTGACAATTTCTCATGAATTAGAACAAAGCAAAACTTCAACATATGAGAAAAAAAAATCATCAGCAGCAGTGCATGTAAACCCAAGTTCCTGCTTTCTATATCTTTGCTCTGTTTTTGAGAACTACACAGTATGACATAAGTAAAAGAGGTATTAGGAAAATGTTCCTATGTTTTAGACATAACTTCTTTGAATTCTTATTACTTAGAATCTACTTGAAGGAATGGGAGAAAATTAGAGTAGAAGGAGACAAAATACATTTATAGTTCACATTAGAATAGTTGGCAGCTACTTATTTCCTAAAGTAAAACTCTGATTAGATTCAATCTGGGAACTAAGAGATCAAAAAAGATAGGACAGCTACTTTAAAAAAATCCCAATTGTCTAAACCAACTAGAACCCATGGGTTGATGCTAAATTATTAAAACAACCTATGAGCCTAGAAAGTAGAAAGTAATTTTTTTATTAAGAAAATGAAGACATGTTGCTTAGGGAGAGGAGCAAAATAGACCACTTATCAGGTACATTAGTAAATAGTAAGTAAAACAAAATTTCTTATCATAGACCACTATTTTAAGATCATTATTTATCTTATCTTTCAGAAAACATATATTTAGTTATAATATTAAAATCAAACAAAAATTGAGTTTTTAATAGAAAATCAAATCCTATCAGAATAATTACACGGAATCAGACATTTTTTAGAGATGCTGATTTAGGGTCCCAACCATAATATTTGATAATCAATATGCCTAAGGACATAATATAAAAATGAATAAAGAAGTCCCTGACCTCACAGTCTAGAAATTATTGAAAGAAAAAAGTGACAGATTACAAGAGTAAGGGGGGATGAATCAACACAAATGAAAACCCAGGATTTTATTGTAGAAAAAAGCAGAAAGAGGATCAATGCTTCTGAAGGAGAAATAAAAGTATTTTCTGGGAAATTTGAAGCTGAGAGTTATTCCATCTTGTTAGGTTTGGAAGCCATCTCTAGATTGAGCTTCCCAATGAAAGTCAAGGCATTGACAATGAGACATCTAAAAATAAACCATAATCACCTCAAAGAAAATAACAGCTAGCATAAACCTGCCCATTGTCTTTGTTGAAGCTATGGAATTATTCTTTTCAATTACTCCTGTCTTCATAGGCTTTCTGATATGATCATCTGTGGTTAAGATGGTTTTTCAAACCCCATCCCACTTTCCAGGGACATGTAGATGAAAGTGGAGTGGAGTATAGGGTCCCAAAAACATCTGTAATGCTAGCTTGGGGTCAGTGAAGGCCAGAGACAGATTAGGCTTGACTCCCACCAAAACAGTTATCCCTTCCATGCTCTCCATGTAGACTCCCTGAATGGTATGATATTGGCTCTTCATGTACCCAAAAGTAGAGAAGATAGAAGTCATGGCCTATCAACAAGGCAATAAATTATATGATCAATCAATCAGTGATTTCTAATTGCTGGTATTGATTTTATATTGGACTATTAACTGTAGTAAATAGTGAAGAAAAGATATTTGTCACCATCCTTAAAGATCTTACAAATCTACTAGTAAGAGATAAGATATGTATACACGTAACAGAACTCAAGGGTTTTGCTAAATTTTGTGGGTTTGATTGATAATAGAAATGTAAAAATGGGCACTTAAGAGAGGGCTATACTAGGCCTTGAAGGATGTGAAAGATATAGATGAGAACAAAGAAAAGTATTAAAAATCAGGGAACAGCCACAAAGTGAAAGAATAAAGCAGGAACTGGTCAAAGAATATTTATGGTCAATGCCTAAATTAGTAGAAAACAAAAATGGACAGCATTCCAGATTCAGAAGACTGATACAAAAGAGAGAACTCACCACAAAAATCCTCAAACATGGGATTCTCAATTATTTTATGAGGGCAATGGTGGTGGGGTCATGGGTGTTCACAGATCAGGGCTTCCCAGGGAAAATGTTAACTTGGAATCCTGAAAGGACGAGGGAGGGTGATTTATCCTACAAAAAGAAGTGGTCCTACAGATGGAACCACATAAAATGATTATACCAAGTTCTTTTGGAGAGCTAAAGAGACATTTTAGTGGGAAAATGTGGTGAACAGTAAAATATGTGGAAGAAGTGTGACTAGGAGACTTTCACTTGCTACTTTCTGTAATAAAAAGAAAGAACAACAGAACACATAGGAAATAAGAGGAAAGTCAAATTAAGCCGATTGAGGGATCCAAAACCAAGGACAGGAAAAAAAATGATTAGAAAATAAATTTTAGGTAGAATTCTTGATATGGAATTCTGAAGGAACTGATAGATGGTCAAGTAGTACTTTATCAAAATGGGGCTGGAGTTTTGAAGAGATTAAATAGGAAAAAATTTGAGATCTTTGATTTCTGGAGATGATATTAACTCAGGTGTTTGTATGCATTCTTTAATTTATCTTATAGCAGTAGGTCAAGAGCTGGAGTTTTCATGAAGGTTTCACAGAAGGATTCACTAGTTCCAGCCTTGCAGGATTGTTATGAGGATTAAATAAGCTCCATGCACATGAAATGTTGAATGTAACTGTCAACCCTTAATAAAGTTCAAATTATATCCTTGGGGACTGATTCAAGACAGAAGGTGGTGGGACAAGAATAAGTCGAAGGAAGGACAGCAGAAAAGTCCAAATAAAAGAGTTTAGTGCCAGAAAATAAGGCAAAGAAAGAACTCCAAGGGAAAAGGCTTAAAAATGCCAAGTTCAGCAGTGAGAGATTGGAACCTGGTCATGGATGACTTTCAAGAGAATAGTGTAGGAGTAAGGAGGTGAGTTTAAAATGCATGGACTCTGGGGAAAAAAGGGGAGAGGCCTGAGAGAATAGGATGTAGAAACTTTAGATGTTTTGGCAATGAAAGAGAGGAAGAAAATAGGACAGCACCTGATAAGGATAAGAAAATTAAATAAAAAATTACTTTCTCTTCCTCCAAGATAGGGGAGTTATCCTAGTATAGTCAGTTGCAGAAAACCACCATTTTGTGGACTTCAACAATCAATTTCCACTTTTTCTGAATAAAAATAACACTAGGAGTAAACTCAAGTTCAGACTTCCAAATCAATGCGTTCACCAAAGCACTAAGCAGCCAGCTGATGTTATTACCTTTCCATGTCACATGAACTTTTCATGCTCCAAGCCAGTCTAACCTGAATGTTCTATTCACCTGATTATAACCAGCAAAGCAGTCACTTCAGATTTGTAAATCTACCTAACAGATTTGAAATTATCCTTAATTCACCATACTCTTCCTTCCTTTGGCAGCTCTATTACTGCTTGAAGTAATTCCTCCCAAAATAACATACCTAACTTTTTTCTCCGTGAGTTTTTTCTACTTAACTTTTCTTTTAAGTCCTAAACATAGTCTTTATACCCTTTTCTTGAGTTTTCTCTCCTTTCTCATTTGCATTGAAACTGTTAGTGATATTTCCCCATTCAGTTGTCACCAATATTGTTCCATTTTTAATTGGAATTCTCAAATTAACAAGAGCAAACTGAACTGTAGTAAAATATTGTTTGTATTGAGAAATATGTAGAAAGAGTTACCATACATAATCCTGGGAGAATTTCTTATCTTTTTGCCATTTCCTCTTGAATTTTACTTATACCTGTCATCATTTCACTTTGTGAGGAAAATTTCTTTAGCCCTTAAGAAAAAAAAAATTAAAATTTGAGTGTAAATTATCTCAGTTAAAAACAATGATCCTATTAACAATTACTGTGTTATGAGAAATTCAAAGAAATATAGAATAATTTTCTGTACCAAAAGAGATTATAGTTTGTTGCTTGATTACCTGATCCTGCCACCAACAAAATATAATAAGTAGAGCATACCTAATTGGAAAAACAGAAATCTGAAATGTTCCAAACCTCAATACTATTTGAACACTGACAAGATGCCACAAGTAGAAAATTCAGCACTTGACCTTATGTGATAGCTCACTGTCAAAAAACAGGTACATTAAAACTATTGTATAAAATTACCTTATTGCTATGTTTATAAGGTACATATGAAAAATAAGTAAATTTTATATTTAGATTTGGGTTCCATCTCCAAGATAGGCCATTATATATATGCAAATATTTCAAACTCTGAAAATACATGAAGTTCAAAACACCTGTCGTCCTAAGCATTTCAGATAAAGAATATTCTCCTGTATCAATATGTATAGCTTACTTTATTCTGCTTTGTCTTAACATGATTAGTGTACTCTGCTTTCCAACAAATATCTGGCTCCTCCCTAACATAGTCTTTGATTTGGTAAATGAAATATGGACACATGGAAGTGACAAATGGTCTTAAAAGCACATGGAAAATGAGATACAAGGTCAAAGGCAAGTTGGATGTGGTGACACATCCTGCAATCCCAACACTTGGGAGGCTGAAGTAGGAGGATAATTTGAGTCCAGGGGTTCAATCAGTCTGAGCAATGTAATAAAACACCATCTCTAAAAAGGAGAGGACTGGAGAAATTCACCTACACAGGTATCTTAATAACAAATGTCTTTTATACAATGGAAAGGTAAAGGAAGTAAACAAATTCTCAATCATATTTTATACTAAAGTTCTATGGAAGATAAGCCTCACCTTCTATTCTCTTTTATTAGATAGGAGTTTGTGTGAAGTGTAAGGCCAAAGGTAACTCATAATACCCAATCTTGACAAATAAATTTAAGTATTAATGTGCAAACAGTTCCTGTAGTAGGATCTAACACCAAGGACATGGCTAGACAAAAGCAGAATCACATTTAAGTTCATATAAACAACTCTAGCTCAAACAATTAGCCTTTGCCCAGATATATAGTCTTATTATCAGATATGTAGACTCTGCCATGGAGAAAATTTAAGCCACAATCCTAAAGTGTTACTCTATAAAATTCTGAAAAGTAGAATTTCAGTACAGGAATGTGTCTTACTCAGTCCAATTCTTCTTTCTACAATACAATATCAAGTGATCATCTCATTCCTCCTTAAAAGTCTCTGGTCTTGGAGATCTCACTGCCATCTAAGGAGATGATATAATTGATGTTGTAGTTGCTGGAACATTATTTTTTGTGCTGATCTCCAAATCTACTTCTATTCTACTTGCATCATTGGAACTAGCTCTTCCTTCTGGAGCCACAGAAATGAATTTCAACACGTGACAGGTCTTAAAATATATGAAAAGCACCTGTCATAACTACTTTAATTTTCTCATTATCTGGCTAACCAGCACAGGTTCCTTATATAACAGGTTTTATATTTTCTGACATTCTAGTTGCCCTTTTCTGGGCACGCTGCATTAACTACCCTGATATGCACCTCCCAAATCACAGAAGTCAGAAATTCAATACTCAGAGCTTACTCTGTTCTTTTGATGTCTTTTCTCGTTTTAGCTACAGAAATTATTATGCATAAATGAATAAGAAAAAAAGGGAATAGTTCCTTTGAAATTAATCACAGGTCTTTTATGATGCTCAAGAAATACATTTTGAGAGTTTATTTCCAATTATTTCTTACAGGGTATTCATAGAGGTGATATCAAGAAATTTCTTGGCTGCAAGAAGTTTGCATTTAATGTAGGTCATAGAAAACCACTGAAGGATTTTGACTGGAAGAGAACTCAAATCAGATTTGCAATTTAGAAAATATGTCAGAGGGAGTAAATGAATGCAAGTAAATTTTGCATTTATTAGCTTGAAACTATAAGGAGGAGGAGGGGATAGAGATTTTTTGGTGGTGACAGAGAGTCAGTTCATAAACAATAACAAAAATCTGTTAAGATTTGATGGACAAATATATTTACAACATTCTGTGATGCAGTTCTCATTGAATTAATTAACTTTCAGTATTATCTTGTTTAGACACATATTGTGTCGTGTCCCTCGCCCGCAAGAAAGCACGACACAGGAATCTTCCTTCAGCAATTTAATAAGGACCTTATTATTATAAACCATGGTTTTTCTTCTTCTTTCTCTTGAGCCGAATTCATACACTTTTATACTCTTGCAATAGCCAATCTACTCCTGCCACTTGGCCTATGTTCATAGGTGCTCCCACTTGCAACAGTTAGCTCAACCAAATATGGGCTTGTTTACCTAGAAAGCACTTCAGGAAACCAGCGCCATCTTATCATGGTGGTGAGGCGGCTCGCCACAATATTGTATCATATTTCTTATTTCCCTCCAAATCTTTTCCCCCTTTTTATATTCCTAGCTTACAATAATGGCACAGCACCTGGGCAGATTCTTTTCTCTCTTATCCCCAAATGTGTTCTGCCACCAAATCCTTTTAAAAGTTCCTATGAAGTTTCATTCAAGTTTGTCTCCTCCTATTCATTTACATTGCCTTTACTTTGGTTTAAAGGCTTCATGAGGTCTTACTTGGACTGATGTTTCCATTTTACTCCCTCTAACATGTATTCTACTTTGCAAATCTGACTTCAGTTCCCCTGTCCCAATTAAAATCTTTTAGTGGTTCTCTATAGCGTACATTTAAAAAAAATTACTTGCATGGCAGCCAAGAACTTTCTTGATATCACCTCTATGAATACCCCTGACTTCATTTTCCTTAATTTCTATAACATTATTTCCCAACATTCTCAATTACTTGTAATACTCAGAACTCAATTTACTGTCATTTTCCCCTAACTTTATATAAATATTGGTGATATTCCCACTCATATATCAAAATTTCCTTTTTCTTTTAATGTATAGTCATGGAAGAATTGGGTACTTGTTGGCCACTGTTCCCATAGTAGCTCCTCTACTTTGTTACTAGACCATCTGCTTAGGATGCAGTAAATATCTGTGAATTGAATGAACACATTAAATGTTTCTTGCCTGTCTTCCTTCTATGACTCTGAGTTCCATAAAAATAGGGATTTTCTGTTTTGCTGTTTTTTTTCTACACCTAGGAGATCATATACACTGAGAGATAAGTAAATGTTTGCTGAACAATGTTGTTGAAGAACAATGAAAAATTGAAGTTTATTTTCCCAGGGTCCCAAGACAATGTGGGAATGAAGAGAGCCTAAATTAAGTTCTATGGTAATGAGTCTTTCAAGGTCTACTCTCAGGAGTAAGGCATATTGTATTTGTGTAATCCTGATTTTCTGAAATAATCCTGACTTGCCCTGCACATTTTGTTATAATGTTACAAGAGAAAAGAGAAATGACTGCCATACTGGTGTTCCAGACAAGTTCAGCCTTTTAACATGAAGAGAAATTGGCCAAGGCACTTGATAACCTGAGATCTTATGAAGTTTGTACTACAGAATTCAGAACTTCATTTGCTTGAAGGCCATACTGTATTCATTAGAAGTGACATTTATTAGATACCTTCTATGTGCTAGGCATTGGTCTAGCCTTGGAATAGAAAGCTAAATAAACATGATTATTTAAAGAGCTTTCAATATACTAATAAAGGAGGGAGAAAATATGCATAGGTTTGTCCTATATAAACAGAAAGTAAAGGGAGAGCATACTAAGAAGAGAACATCAGAAACAAAAGCTCTGGTTAAAAGGATATCTGCTATATTGTTACTTAGTGAGTAAGTCATCCAGTGCTTCTAAAAGACTTGATGTGTGGTAAAGACTAATAAAAAATGAACCTGAAAAAGCAGGTTAGACCAATCTGTGGTGGAACCTAAATGTCATCCTATGACATTATACCTTCTGGTAATACAAAGAATTGGTATAACTTGATATGGTTTTCAAGGAAAGAAAGTTGCTGAATGAAAGGACCCTTGTGAGACTCCAAAATAGGCAAAGAACAAAGAAACTTGATTTCATTCATGGCAAGAATGTGGGTTCAGTGTTACAGAAAAGGGTGGAATATTTCCCTTGACAAGAGGGCAATAATTCCAGAGAATGAAGGAAGAAGGAAAATGGAATTTAGTAGAGGAACTACAGACCAAAGAAGAGGACAGACTGAACTGGGCAGGCTTGAAAGACTAGGAGAAACTAGGTCAAAGATAAACTTAGTGAAGATAAAATTCAGGGATGAGAAAGACAAGAATTTGGTAGGTAGGCAGGTAATTCATGGCTAGAATAAAAAACTCAGGGTATCTGTTGCAAGTTTGGTAAAGTCATAGGGATTCTTTGAAGATTTCTTTTTTGCAAAAGCTGGAAGAATGTGTGCTAGGATTCTGCTACCATAAGAACCTGAAATTTTTGTACATTTTCCTTCAGATCACCTACTCTCATACCCATAATACAGATTCTTCCAAATACTCATGTTTCCAATTTCTCTTCACAAGTTACTTGGGCATGGAATGAGTCCATGGAATAAGAGTATGCTTCAAGCATACTAAGATGCTATGGCCTATGTTAATGAATTTTTCTCACCTTACTTAATTGATCTAATTAAAATATCCATTTAGTATGACTTGAATTAAGCCAACCATGGGACCTTGCATTTGGTGGTCCACTGCTCTTAAATAGTACATGATCTACTGCATAGACTGTAAGAAATTAAGAAATGTCAGACATTTAGAAAGATGGTTTTTACCTATTAACTATATAGCACTATATTTTTCCCTCTGACATCATGAGGATCTCACTAGTAAAGAGTAAGCTATAATTCCAATGAAAACACTGAATAGTTTTAATTAAATACTAGTAATGATAACAAATTTTATTATAATAATTACAGGATCAGAGAATTTCTTCTTTAGAAAAAATTTCAAGGTCATCTGACTTCTCTCTATTTTGAGACTTAACTCTCCTCCATTCACCTCTTTACAAATGGCCATCAAGCCATGTGACATTGTTTTGCTATTATGTTTGGATTTCTCACAATTTCAGAGGCTGCCCATGAAAACGTTTTGTTGATCTGGGCATTAGACTAAAAACCCTGCCCCTAGTAGAAGAAAAATTAGGCCCAACTCTCTATCATGTCAGCTTAGGAGCCTATATCCTCCTTAAGACTCCTAAAGCAGAAGTAAAATCAAGAATCAATAAATGGAATGGTATCAAATAAAAAGCTACTTCACACAAAGAAAACAATCAAAAGAGCTCTCAGAATGGTAGAAAATTTTTACCATCTACATCTCAGAGCATTAATCTCCAGGATATAAAAGAACTCAAAAAACTTAATACTAAAAATCCCCAAAAACTCAATTAATAAATGGGCAAAGGAACCAAACAGGCACCTCACAGAAGGAATGCAAATGGTCAAAAAATATGAAAAATGGTCAACATCTCTAATAATGAGAGAAATACAAATAAAACTATACTGAGAGTTCATCTCAGTCAGAAATATATCAAGAATACAAGTAACAGTAAACATTGGCAAGGATGTAGGGGAAAATGCTCACTCATACATTGCTGGTGGACTGCAAACTGGTGCAACCACTGTAGAAAGCAGTATGGAGATTCCTCAGAAAACTTGGAATGGAACCACCATTTGACCCAGTTATCCCACTCCTTGGTTTATACCCAAAGGACTTAAAATAAGCAGACTACAGTGACACAGCCACATCAATATTTATAGCACTCAATTCATGATAGCAAAGCTATGGAACCAAACTTGGTGCCCTTCAAAAGATGACTAGATAAAGAAAATGAATATGAATGAAATATTACTCAGCCACAAAGAAGAATAAAATTATGGCATTTGCAGTAAATGGATGGAACTGGAGAATATCATGCTAAGTGAAATAAATCAGGAGTAGAGTTGTGGCTCAATGTTTGAGTGCTTGGTTAGAATGTGTGAGGTCCTGGGTTTGATCCTCAACACCACATAAAAAATGAATAATATAAAGATATTATGTCCATCTACACCAAAAAAATATTTTAAAAAAGAAATTAACCATTCCCAAGAAAAAAAGGGCCAAAGTACTCTCTGATATGTGGATGATAGCTCACAACAGTGGAGGGTAGGGAGGAAAAGTATGGATGTTCACTGAATTAGACAAAGGGGAATGAAGAAAAGGAGGAGGGATGAGAATGGGAAAGACAGTAGAATGAATTAGACATAACATTCCTATGCTTATATATGAATACAAGAGCAGTGTAACTCCACATCATGTTCAACCACAAGAATGGGATCCAAATTGGAATGGGTTGCACACCATGTATGTATAATATGTCAAAATACACCTTACTGTCATGTATATCTAAAAACAACAAATTAAGAATAAACCTTTATGTGGACAAAAAAGGAAAAGGTCTTGTCTTTTTTATTTTTTAATTTTAAGCTGATATTATGCAACCCTAAACATTTCACTCCTTGGTTCTAGTTTGACTCTTTGCCCTACTAAGTAGGTTATTCCTTCTAATATTTGAAGGGAAAGCTCAGACCTCCCTCAGATCTTAACTTCTTTTGCCTAAACTTCTCCAGCAAATTAATCTGTATTTCAAATGATATGTTTTCACATTCCTTAAATCATTATCTCTCTTCTTGTTCAATGAATTCCAGTTTCACTTTTATAATGTTTTCAGGTGGTAGTCTGATCAGTTTAGAAAACAATTATGTGTTCTGGGACATAATAATTTTTTGATGATGCTAAATTTAATCATGCCTTTTTGAAGCCTTATCCTCTGCTGACTCATACTGAGTCTACTATCCCAAACCTCAAAGTTTTTTTTCTAGTTCTCCTAACCAAAACTGTAAAACAGTCTTAATTTCTGAATTTTAAGTCAGTGAGCTCTGACAGTCCTCATTCCATTATCTTCCTGGCCTAGCCTCAGAAATAGTGTATGGTTTACAACTATCCTTGATTTGTTGAATTTAATTAGCTTTGATTCTAACCTTTAGGAAGATTCTTTTCTGCATCCCAACCTCATGATTTCATTTTTCTTTCTAAACCTATTCCCTTTCACTAGCAGTACCACCATTTACATAGATGATCAAATCACAAAGCTGTCTCATATTTGCTTATCAAGCCTGTACTCTTTATCCCTTAAAAAGGAAGATTACTCAGAATAGTTTTGCTTCCTCCCTATCTCTCCTGAACTATTACAGTTGTCTTTAGGACTCCCTTCCTATTGGCCTTCTATACCATTTGCCTTATAATAGAAAGGCAAGTAAACATGGTTTTAGGATTCTCAATTTAGAAACAAAAATAAAAAACTAGGAAGAATATTATTGGGTCAGGTACTGTGGTCGTTCTACAATACTTTTATTACAGATTTATTATTATATCACTCACTTGCTTAAATTCTAGGCAAGTGCTCTGCCACTGAACTAAATCCCCAACCCACAAACTTTTTATTTAGCAGAGCATACAAAAAGTTTCTTACCTGATAGACTTAGATATATATTCAACTACTCTTCTACCTTTGCCATATGTTCTAGATATATCAGACTATGTGCAGGTCACAGGCTACAATGTGCCTTTTGCTATTCTAAGATATTATAATTAGAATGCTACATGCTGACACTATTTATCTACATCTTATTATTCCATAACTTCTCAGTTTGTTTTGCAACTATAAAATATATTCATGCTTAAATAACTAAATGAAAATTTGTTGGGAAACACAGCATCCAAGTATCATCTCTCTAATTAATTTCAAATTGCTGAGGAAATTTAGCAAGTCCCTAAACAACTTAGTAAGACCCTATCTAAAAAAACACAAAGGCTGGAAATGTAACACAGTGGTAAAGTGACTGGGTTCAATCCCTATTACCCAAAGGAAAAAGAAAAGAATATTATTAGGACATCTGTGGAAAATAGATAATGTATTTTATCAATGTTAAATTTTCCAAATGTGATAATTATATTATGGTATATAATGGAGTGGCCTTTTTCTGAGGTATATATTAATGATTTTGACTTACTTTAAAAATATTCTTAAGTATGTATGCATGCTACATTTTGTTTGAATATTTCTATCTTCTAAAAGGGAAAACAGAAAAAGCAAATACGGCCATCTTTGATAGGTGAATCTAGGTAAAAGATATATGAATGTTCAATGTATTTATTATTGAACTGCTTTTCTGTAGATCTGAACATTTTCAAAAATGAGAAGTTAGAAAAAAATATTTAAAGTTTGTATATAGAAATGATTTTACAATGGTCCTCCTGGCTGTATGAGAACATCATTCTTTATACTCTTCATCCTATGCGTTTTTTTTGTCATACCCTTTTGTCTGTCTTCTCATTTATATTTTTAAGGTAAGATCCATTCTGAAGTCTTCCATTTGTTACTCATGTGTGCCTGGGGCAAATTACTTAGTTTCTCTTAGTTTCAATTTTTTTAATCTGTAAAATGGACATTAAAAAAGGTATGGACCCCAGGGCCATTTGTGAGGGTTAAATGAGATAATACATATAATTCATCACTGTGCTTGTCTTTAAAAACTCTTCAAAAAAGGTAATGTATTATTTGTATTATCATGTCTTTTCTCTCTGTATTTCATGCCCAATGTGATGCCTTGCTTACAACAGGTGCCCCATATTTATTGACTGATTGAATGATGCACTGCCCTGTACTACCTTTTTGTTGTTGTTGGGCATAATATAAAAAGAACTGATACCTGACAGAATAAAAAAAATGTTAATGTCAATGAGAATAAGTGACAGAAATCCTTTAGACCAGCAGATCTTATTCTTTTGTGGTCGATAAGGTAAAAATTGAATTTCAAATTCTCTTGATTTTCTGATTGTATGGATAGAGATAGCTCTGTTAGCCTGTGTGAACAATCCTTGTTCTTGTATCTTAGCTGTTATCAACTCCATTCCCATCCTGAGAACATACCTGTGTTTAGGCATCAGGCCAAACATTTTAAAATCAAATCTTTGACTCATACTTTTTTCAAAAAAATGTCTTTATTAATGCTTGGCCACATATCTTTGATATAAGATGTTTAAGTTGAGAAAAGTGTACCACATCAAAAGGATATCCATGGTCCCCTACATGAATCAGGATCCAAGCCCCACTCCTGGTGCTGAGGAATACCTAAGGGATGGAAAATATTGTTTACTTTTATCATTCTGGCTCACAATCTGAAAGCACTCCCCCTTTATTTAAGATTAAGTTCAAACTCACTAGTATGGCATTTTAGTTCTGTATAATCCTTTTAAATTTTTTTCTGCCATTTTCCTTCCCAAACACTGTCCAAGAATATATCTCACTGTGATCCACCACAATCTTTCTGTTTAAAGTTAATGTGCTTGAAAAGTTCTCCTCTTTTAAATTCTCCTCAGTCCATTCATTTTTAAGATTCAGATCAAGTTGGCTTCCTCTATGAAAACATCACTGACCAATCAGGCTGAGAATTCTCTCTCCTCCTCTGAACTTCACTAGCACTTACCACTTGTAGGACTCATTAAAAATCATGGAATAGGCTGGGCTCAGTGGTGCATGCCTATAATACCAGTGACTCCAGAGGTTGAGGTTGGAGGATCAAAGCCAGTCTCAGCAATTTAGCAAGCCCCTAATCAACTCAGTGAGTGTTTCTAAATAAAATATAAAAAGGGCTGGGGAAGTGGCTCAGTGGGTAAGTGCTAATATCCATATGGTTTTGGAAAGATTAGATTGCTTCTTTTTTTTTCCATTTGAGTGGCAAAAAGGAAACTCACCTACCATTCTGTTAAGTAAAAGTTTTTAATTACCAAAATGCACCTTCCTTTATGTGAGAACATGGCATTTCTTCTGGCCAATGGACAATTCACACTCTCAATATTGCATTTACACAAACTCTTCCAGCAAATACCTGGTCTTCATCAAAGCCAGGGAGAAGCTAACTAGGATTCATTAAAAAAATTTGTTTGTAATTGTAGATGGACAGTATGCCTTTGTTTTATTTGCTTATTTTTCTGTGGTGCTAAGGATGGAACCCAGTGCCTCACACATGCCAGGTCAGCACTTTGCCACTGAGCTACAGCTCCAGCCCTAACTGGGATTCTGAGTGCAGCCTGAAGCAGTGAACTTATTCCTTAGTATAAAGCCAACTGAATAGTGGAACTCTAACCAGTAATCATGCCCCTCCAATAGCATCAATCATGATGCCAATTGAGGCAATGAAACCAAGCCCCATATTTGCCACTAGTACTGATGGATGATGTGCAGCCATCCATACTCTGTTGAGTCTACCTTCTTGATAAGACTGAAGATAGAATGAAGCAAAGTAAATCATTGACTCAAACCTGCTTGGCTGTGTAGCTAATCTCTACAGCCAGATCTCCTCCAGAATTCCCAACAATTATAAAGACTTTTTCCAGCCAATGCCTCTGGATTTTTTTAGTCTTGCCTATGGAAGTACTGTCCTTTGAACTTCTCAATTCCTGCAAGAGAAAATAAAATAATTTTGGATGATAGTTTATATTATGGATTTTATTTGTGAAATCATTCTTTTGTAGAATTTAAAGTTGAAGCACATATTCTCCATATGATCTCCTTTTATTCAGCTATTCTTGTCATTCTGAATACATTTGCTTATTTTTTCTTCCATAGTCCCGGAATAGTAACTTGTGATTCCTTTATCATAAGTAGTATGTATTTTGTAATTGCAGACTCACAAAGCCAAACTGCCTCAGAAAACTACCATTCTCTTGTGTCTTTTCATTCCCTTAGATACATACTCCCATTTCAATTAGAGTATATATGTTTCTGTATACTCGAGGATATATGTAAAGTGCATTTTTTAGAAAAAGAAAGTTCAGGCCCCAAACTGAAACTAAATTATTCAAGTTTTCATTTAACCCTTAGAACTCAATATTTTTTGTTTCCTCAATCACTGAAAAATGCCACATCTGAACAAATGCTGTGTACGAGTTCCACAGTCTTTCTTTTTGATCCCTACAAAGACCAAAGTCATTGTAAAACTAAATACAATCATGTTCTACTTGTCAGAAACATATACGTTCTCAAAAATTTGCTGTAAGTTGGTTTTATTATTGTGAAAACATCACAGAAGTACTTACATAAGCATAGATTGTTTAGGCCAGTCACTCGATGTGGCCACCTGATGCAATCAAGACCCACAATAAACATGAGACATGTGAGACTAGTTGGTGTAACATGGCAGTCTGCTTTACAGTAAATGTTTCTATAAGTAGAAGCAGTATACTGTATGTTAAATGTAGTAAATACATAAACCAGTATCATGGTTGTTTAGTATTATTATGTACCACATACATAATTGTGTGAGCTATAATTTTATACAACTGACAGTGCAGACATCTTTGTACATCAACATCATTATGATATTATAATGGCTGTGATACTACTCAGCCTGTAATTTTTCAGTCCTCATTAAATCTTTTGGGATCACTATTCTGTATGTATTCCAACCTTGACTGAAATGGCATTATGAGGTGGCATGATTGTTCAAAGACCTCTAAACTCTAAAATTACCATTGTCCAAATGACAATAATACAAATCCCATTTTCAAGGGAACATGTACAATTAGGGTAAGTCTTATTTCTAACCAAGGTAAAACGTACTCAGACCACAATCTTCTATTCCTCAGTGTCAAAGGTATGGTTTGAGGTTCAACCTCCTTTCTGTTAGGTCACTCACCTGGAAAGCTTTCCAGGGATAAGTGAGCATTAGTGTGATGGCCAGTGCAAAGCATGACTCCATCAAAGACATTAACTTTCTTTTTCCCTGCACACTCAGTGACCACCTCCCATTGGCCTGAACTAGAGAAATCAGGCCTCTTCTTCACACTGTACACAGTGGTCTGAAAGAAAAATAACATATACAGGGGACTGTAACTATAAACAGTACAGTGTATATCTTCCCAGACATGATTTATCCTGCAAAATGTTGCACAAAAGGTTGATTCCACAGGTACCATCACATCATTAGGAACCTTGAAAGAATATTTGATTTTCATACTCCTTAAAGAACAGTTTTGTTTGAGGTTGTAATCTGAATGAGAAGATTTCTATAAGGCAGATAAAGTAAAATAAAGTTGACAGATAATGTACTCTCCTGTGCCTCTAGAAAAGTAGGATTTGTGAGGATTTTAGTCTCTGCCTTAAGGCATTGTAGCACCTGAATAAATGCTGAATTTCTCCTGTACTCCTGTGACATTCTATGCACTAAACACCTATTTCTCCACTAACCCCAGACATCCCCATACTCTCTGATGTCTTCTGACACCCAAATCCTGTTCTCTCTGACTAACCTAAAACATGTGATCATGAGGCTTCCTTTCATGTTAGAGCAGAAAAATATTTCAGTGGCTCTTATTTTTTTAAAGGAATCTTTCTTTGCCTTTTACATATACCCACTTTACAAGTAATTATAGAGAAAGAGGCTGTGAGATAGGGAAATAGTGGTATAATTTTTAGTTTTTCTAAAAAAACAATAAATATGGGTTACTCTGCCTTTCTAAGTAAACATCAAGAATGCATTCCAATGAGATTCTAGGGCCTTAGTTATAATGTCTTGGTTGAATAATAGAGACACTAAGCCTTAACCATCCTGTACTACTTATAGTTCCTGTCATGTGTTTTTACACATGCTGGTGCTTCTACTTGGATCATCCTTTTATTCCTTCTTCATTTAGTAGACTCCTTTCTACTCAAGACTCAGTTTAGACATTATCTTCTCTAAAAATCTTTTCTGGAACTTGATTCATCTTCCCTGATGGGTTAACCATCCCTCTTCTGAGCTACAATGTATAGATCTCTATAGCACTTATCACTTCGCTTATTACTTATATGTATAATAATAATTTTCTTCATTTTCTGTGTCTTTAAACACAGTTACTTAGTTAAGTTATTTATTTTTTTGTCTTTGTATCATCACTGCTTAGTACAGTAACAAACTTGTTCAAGAACTGTCACTTAAACACATCAGAGATGCACCATTGGGCTGTAAATGACTGGCTTTGGAAAATGTCAGAAGATATTACCATTTTATTATTGTTGCTAAACAGAAGAAGGTAAAAGGTTTGGGCTTTAAGTGAGGTGATCTATCTGTTTATGGTCATGATTATAAATTATGGGAAAATCACAGCAGACTTTAGAGAAGGAAGGAACCAAAAGTCATACAGTACAATCATCTTCTTTTACATAAAAAGAAAATTATGATAAATTCAAGTTGAGAAACTAACTCATCTCAGGTCACAAGTTAATTAGTGGTTAGAACAAGGACCAGAATTCAGGGTTTTGTTTCCTAATTCAGTGTTCTACTCTCTCCACCAGATTTAACTTCTTTGCTTCCTCAATAATTTCCCAGTCACTAAGTACTTCACCAGGTTGTTTTGGTGATCACATAAAATAATAATATATTGAAAAGTGCCTCAGAAAGTATAAAAGAATAAAGCAATAGTGGAAAAGTTGTGGAACCAGGGAGATTTAAATTTCCCTTACCTATTTATTCCCATCATCTCCTTTATTATAAGCAAAGTGTGAAATGCACACAATGAAAATACTGGTGGCAGTTGTCTTTCTGTGTCTGCAACCAAAATGTATGAGAGACTTTCCCAGGGGTATTTTAGAGAGAGAAAAAAGAGTGGAGTCTTTGTTATTGGGCATATCAAGCTAATATTTACACATAAGCACTGGCAAATGAAGCCACATAATTCATTTACTTGATGAAGAACTTCAAACACAAAGACACCCACAAAACTGCCTACCTTGGACTGTATATACTTTAAAAGGTTGAAGTCTTTGGCATACATCCTGAAATAATCAAGGACCTGGGAATTGTGCATGAAGTTAAGATAATGGTCTGGGATGATGTAGTCACTGAAGCACATCATCTCCTTAGAAGTATTGATTATCACCAATTTGTAAATACTGACTCTCCCTTCTTCAGGATTTTCCTGCAGTAAATTAGAAGTATTCATGGCAACTTGAGAACTAATTTTATGATTTACAAATAGCCAGTGAACAGTTGAAAATTTTCTGGAATAAATGTCAATTCAAACAAATGCACACGTACACCACCTCCACACATCTCCCAGTACTTGTGCCTGTGTAGTTTCTTCCCCTTGAATCTCAGTATGTTTATGACTTGCTTTTGACCAACAGTATACAGTTAAAATGAAACTGAATGACTTTCAATACTAAATAATAAGTAGCCTTGCACCTTCCACCTGGGTGTCTTAGAAGGCTCACTTTGGTGGAACCTAGCAGCCATGTAAGAAGTTAGCTTTTGTAGTTGTGACCAAAATACCTGACAATGAGAAGGAAATATTTTGGCGTATGCATTCAGAGGTTTTGGCTCCACTGCTTTTGGCTTCAGACAAGGCAGAAAATTATGGTGGAAGGGTATGGCAGGGGCAAGCTTCTCAGCTCATAGTAGCCAGAAAGCAGGGGTTGGGGAAAGAGGCCCAGGACAAGATAGAGTCCCCAAGGGTAACCCACCTGAACACATGATCTTCTTTTCAACCATGTCCCACCTGCCTACTCTTTCTACCACTGCCTAGTAATCCATTCAGCTGTCAATAAATTAATTCATTGATGATGTCAGAACCCTAATGAATGAATAACTTTCCAAAAGACCCACCTCTGGACAATGCTGCACTGGATACCAAGACTTGAACACCTGGGCTTTTGGGGGATATTCTAAATTTTTACTATAAAATCTCCAACTACATTGAAACCACAATACTGTTAGGAAGCCCAACCTAGGCACATGGAATAAAATATCTAGGATAGAGAAATATTCAAATAGCCCCCAGAAACTCTAGCTATCTCACCTAAAGTTCTAAACATGTGAAAAAAGTAGTCACATTAAATTCAGTCTTAGCACTCATTAGATGGCAATCACAAGAAATTCCTAGTGAGAACTTCCCAGCTGAATGAATAAGTCTCAAGAATTTTCATATATATTGAGACTTTGCTCTCAAAAAAATGTACTAAGTCTCTGTCCAGTATAAGTTATTTACCCCATTGTTACTATTGCTGGGTAACAGTCATTTAAATGAGTTAAAATGGATTAGATCAAAATGTACTAGGGAGAGTATAAGTCAGTACAATATTTTCTGAGTAATTTTGCAATGTATATAAAAATCCTTGTAACTTACATAGCCTTATAAAGAAATATCCAGACTTGCAAACAAAGATTATTGTTAAAAGATGTTACTGTCAGCATTATTCATAAAATAAAAAGAAAACAAGCTAAATGCTTAAGAAAAAATAACTGAAATTTGAGAACCACTGTTCTAGATCCTTGCTTCCCAAAGTATGATCTGTGGACCAGCCCAAAGGGGATCACTAGGGAAAATGTTAGAAATGCAGAATTTTAGGTCCTTCCCTAGACTTACTGAATCAGAACTAACCTAACAAAATCCTCAAATGAGTCAGATGCATATGAAAACTAAGAAGCACTGATTCAGATGACATTACTCTCTAATTCAGTGTCTTCCCTCCTACAACAAGCTTTTTGCTTCCTCAAAATTTTCCAATTAATTATTTCATTAGGTTAAGGTGGTAATCCAATAAAATAATGCAATATAAATCCAGCCTATTATACTGTCACTGAAATGTCACAAACCACAGGTATTCAAATCTATTATATTTAAATTATTTTTGATTATAGAAAATCACCTTAACCAATTTGGACCCTCACCTTCCTTTGTATTACAGAAATGAATAAATAATAGGAGAGTGGGTATTACAAAACATTAAATATCCACAAAAGAGAGTGTTTGATTTGTCCACATTCAGGTTTATTTTTCTCCCAACTCTTATTAAAGAATTATTTATTCTAGAAATCCAAAATTGAACATACTCATTTGTCTGCCCCATAATTTTTTTCTTTTTGACTGCTAATAAGATTTTCAGAAGTCTCCTTTCAAGTCTTTTCTTATTTATTTTACCTATTTCAACCAAAGTATTCATTTACATTGTGGTTATGACTATGTATCTGCCATAATTAACATTTTAGCTATTCATGTTTCCTATATTACCTAGCAGAGTATTTTATTGGGATGCCAGAACGACACCACCAGAATCTCATGAATGGGCTCACATCATTTTTTTGTTAATGTTCTCTCAGTTATTAATTCTTATATATGTAGCAAAAGTGGACAACTATATCCTTTTAAGTGTTTTTCAATTCATTTATTGTCTTATTCTCTTTTTTGCCATTTTTTTGAGAGGAGAAATTATGAAATTTATGGTTTTTTAAAAAACATATTTTATTAAAGGGTGTATATTATTTAATTTTCTGATTTAACTGTAACAGTAACATTTTATAGTATATTGTGCCCACATGGCATCTATTTGTCTATCTGCTATACTTTAAAACTTTACTATGTGAAATAGTTATCTGATAATCAGCATAAATATCACTTAGGGTTTGTCAGAAATGGAGAATTTTGCTATAATCCAAATTAGTTCATGAGAATCTCCAGTAATTCATGTGTACATTAAAGTTTGAAAAGCACTGTTTAGCTCGCTTTAATAATTTTTAGATCTGCAGTTTGAGTCAAAAATATCAAGATTACTTTATAGCATTGAGTACTTATTAAATCCTTAGCATTTTGAAAGAAATTTATTAACTTTTCAAGTAATTTCATTCATAAGGTAACATCAAAGAAAACTGATTATATATCATATCACAACCTACTTTCTACCATCAATCTTACTTAATATTAATAAAGAGATCAAGAATTGACTGAAATTAATGTCTTGAGAGCTCATATAATTATTATTAGAAAGTTTTCACCTGTCCAAGGAGACAATACCAGTTTGGTTGGTGGAACATAATCAGAAAGTAGAAATGGTTGTGTCTGAGAAAACACTTGTTTGGCAGAGAGAAAAATGAAAGAGGAATCACGATATGAAAGTATAAATGGTACTAACAGAGAAGAAAATAAAAATATACTGAATCCCAGGGAACTGTCACAAAAAAGGAGAAAATAGAAACCCTGAATTCCCAATGTTCTTACTGGACACCTACCAGTGGAGGTGGAATTTCTAAGTGCTTAGATCAATTCTACATATGAAACCTTTAACCAAATATAAAAAAGTTTTGGGGGATGAAAGGACAACTAGAGTCCCAATAATGATCATGAGACTGATAGAGAAGTACATCGCAGGAAAAAGTTCTCAAGGTAACCACCAGCAACATGCAAAATATGTTTCAGTCCATTAAAGGATGTTTATAATACCCTAGTCTCCACAGTTATGTAACTGAAAAATGTGAAAAGGAGGGTCTATAGCTCCATAAACATTCTTAGCAGCCATTCAAGACAGCTTTCTTCTCAGAAATCCACTTATTAAACATAAATATATTGGGTAGGAAATAAATGATGCCAGGCATCATTCTTGGTTTTCAAATATAATAGTGAACCATATAGGTATGTCTGTGTTAAGAAAAGTCAGAAAAGTCAGAGCATCATGATGAAAGTTTATTTTTTATAGAAGCAGTTTATAAGGTGTTGAAATTTTGCCCAGAGGATTATAAAAAAAGAAATCCCCATGCTGTATATTCAGCAGATTTTAACTTCATATCCCTTTAGAGTTTAAAAACCATAGAACTAATAATCAGGCAGAATAATGTCTACACTTCCAACATCATCCCTGCCTCAATTGATTTCACTGCTGTTCAGTAATTGCCAAACCTTGCTAGGATGCCTAAGGAGACTGAAAATGTGGGGGTCTCGCTCTAGGCATGAATAATAACTGACATGTAACCATATGCAGAGATATTACTTTTATAAGTGATTGATGTAATTATTCATTCACTTACTATGATCACTGTACAAAGGGGGTATTACTATTATCCCTTCCAAAAGATTAAAAAAAAAAAAAAACAGTGGACAGAGAGGTTTTATGATTTGCCCAAGGCCATTCTTTTTATAAATGACAGTTTTTGAATCTAAAACAGTGCTTTTAACCTCTACAGTAAGGTGTGACTGGATTTCAAGAGCAGAATTTTCTGTTACTAAAAACAAATTAACAGGGTTTTCAGCCCACATCTGATTATGATAAAGGTATAGGGATTTGCTAAGAGGATTCATTTTAGATGTGAATAAGTCTATAGTCAGAATTAGTTCCCAAAATAGAGCCAAGATACAACACATTTGTTCATCTAAGAAATGTCATAAGGCCACTTTTAAGTAGCTGGCCAAAACTGTGTTAGTTTTTATGATGTGAAATATACCTGTGACACCTCAATTGTATTCACTTGTCCAGAAAATAAGTGTAAAAGTAAACCAAGTTAGAGATCAATGAAGGTGACCGATACTTTTTGGCACTTAATAAGCATACCATTTAAATAGATGATATTGTCAATGGTTACTAATAAGTTGTAGGGTTGGATGTGCATATTAAAACAATTTAACTTTAAAACTGAGTATGTGTAAGGACAAGAAAACCCATTTGCAGGTGCCCTCTACCCTCATCTGGAAGACAAAGGACTTTGAACTTCTCAAAGCAAGAAGTTTACAGCAAACAATAGTATCAAATTTTATACCTTATTCAAGGACAAGAAATGTCAGAAAAATACCTGGATTTTTTTAATAGAAAAAGTAATGTTGAAGATTGGAGGGGGATATTTTTGGAAGGAGTTGTTAGCAGGTAATTCTAGCTCATTTACGTTTAAGATGTATCAGAAGCAACCACTCTAGATTTTCTAATCCCTTTGTGCTTTCTAATATATGTTTTTCTGTCACTCATCCTCCCTGCTTCACCAGATTGTTTCCCTCTTCTGAAAAACAGAAAAACTAGTGAAATGAAAATGTTGTCTGTGGTTTTTATATACAGTAGAAAAGGAAAAAAAGGGACATTTGCAATGCATTTTGCAGCCAAGAGAGGGAAAGAGAAATCCTCATAAAATGTGGGGTGGGGGGATGTTAAGTCAACAGGCAGAATTTATCAGGTTTAGTCACTATCAAGCTCTCATATTACCTAACATGAGATAAAATGTTGCATGCACCCATCTGCAGGGAGGGCTTCAAGTATTAATGGACAAGGAGATTACCTGATACCTACAAAGCCCTCCAATGTCATCAGTCCTTTCAAAGCAAACAGATTTCAAGTCTTCATCCAGGCAGCACTTGACAGAAGAGAGTCCACAGGCTTCACTCCCAATCACAGCAATTTTTTTCTTGGTCATGGTCTCCACAGGTCTTCACCTGGCTATGGCAATGTCACTTGTCCTAAAGAAAGAATGACAAGAGACAGAAAGCACAAATCTGTCAACAGTTTTTAAAAAATACAGTTGCCATGACACTCAATTAAATGCTGTAACAAGAGGTGACTTTGGGAAAGCCAACTTTTGGGTTGTCCTCTTCAGAAGGAATCTCTTGCACAGGATAGAACAGTCCTGTTGCCTGCAGGACCCAGAGCTGAGAAGCTCCATAGTGTTATCGTACTGTTTCCAGAAGCATGTGGCTGATTCTTCAGCTGCAATCTGGAAGTTAATCTGATTTTCTGCTGTGATAAAAGAAATATAAACTACAGAAGTACAAACAGCAGCAACAGTCAGTGGGGAGGAGATGTTCTTCCTCACCTCCTTTCAGCCAACACCCCACTCACTCATTGGCAGCAATTCTCCCTCTCTTAATGAGAAGAAAATGTGGAGTGAATCTGCTTTGGGCAGAAAACAAAAACAAAAAAATTATCTACAACTTCTGCAGTTTTCAGCTGCTGTTATAGATGATGCTTTTTTACTCCCTCTGGAGACAGAATGGTCCTCTAAACTCTTTTGCTCCCCTGCTATCCACATTCACTTTTAACTTCCTGCTTTTCCCTTAAAGTAACAAACTTCTACTAAAACAAAACTATCAACAACTCCCAAGCAAGCTTGATAGAAATTCCAAAATACAAAACACCCTCCTTGCAGGAAATGTGTTCAAACAGGTGAAACTACCCCTTTCTCTCCCTCCTCCCCACCTCATGAACTAGATCTTCAGATATACACTACTGTAGAATATACTTTAAAATCCCCATGCATATTTTAAACTACTTTTAGATGAACTATAGCTCTTTTTATTTCAACTACTTTTAAATATGGTTACAAATAGATCGTGACTTGGAGAATTATTTTACTCCATCAGGAAGATGTCTGTCCTAGACTAATATATGGTCTGAATTATATAAAAATATAGGAAGCACACAATGGGAAACACATAATGTCCACATCACCTAATGGAAAATGAAAGAAAAGAGGATCAAAGGTGGCATTGTGTGTGTGCATAAATATGCATATATATATATGCATATTTATATATGCATGTATATATGTAATAAAAAGGAATGTTTTCACTTTGGTTGGGGTATGAGAGATTGAACCTGGGGCACTTACTTACTGAGCCACAACCAATTATTTTTCATTTTGAGACAGGGTCTCATTAAGTTTCTTAGGGCCTCACTACTTTTCTGAAACTGGCTTTGAACTTGTGACCCTCCTGCTTCAACATCCTGAGCCTCTGGGATTACAGGTGAGTGCCACAGCACTGGGCAGAATGTTTTAACTTTTTGATGTGGTTCTGTCAAAAGTTATTTATAAAAATATACTAATCTTTCAATGGACACATCAAGATGACCTAGTCAAGTAGTTCTTATTTTAAAAGAGCTGCTATATAATTTTGCTCTGAATTCTCATCTCACTTTGCTCCTGCAACACTTCCACTAAAACCATTATTTAACTAGTGTCTGTCCTCACAGATTACCACCAAAAAGAGTGCCTTTTGTCACCAAGGACCTTTCCTTCTGTCTAATGCTACTTTCTCCTAGGAAGATAAAACAATGAAATCGAACTCAGGGCCTTGTGCTTGAGAGGCAAGCACTCTACTGACTGAGCTATCTCCCCAGCCCCCATATGGGGAATTCTGAGTTTGTCTAACTTAAATGGTGAGTAGCGAAGTAAGCTGCAGCCCCTGTCTCTAAGGCAGCTAGATGCTCAAGATAGCTGACCAGGTAGTGAAGTGCAAAAGTGCGTGTATTTTGTGTTGTTTGTGTGTTTGTCAAATTCAAGAGTCTTGCTCTAAGTAGCAAGGTAAGCTGAGACCCTGTCTCTGGGGCAGTTAACCCTTGTCCCTGGGGCAGTTAGGTACTGAAGTAAGCTGAGGCCTATCCTTCTAAGGCAATTAGGCACTCAGGATAGCTGGCCAGGTGATGAAATATAAAGGAGCTCCAGAGTGTGTGTATTTAGTGTTGTTTGTGTGTTTGTACTACTGTTAGTGTGGTCTGTAGTTTGTCCTGTATCAAATATATTTATTAGTAAAAGATGGGTTCAGAAATATCACAAAATCAGTCTGAAGGGATAATTCAAAAAGGAGGCATGGGAAATACATTACAAGAAGGAGAAGAAGTGCTAGAAGAGATTGAGGAGGAAGGAGATACTGGGGAAGAACTAGAAGATAGGCGAGTTAATGTTGCAGAGCTGCTAGAAGGCAGGAAAGACCATGAGATAACTACCCCTTCAGCTCCCCCTTATGATAAAAGGTGGGAGGACCCAACATTTGTGGGCACTCTTGTCAGCCTTGTTGTGGTGGAGTCCCAAGTGATACCGGGGATCGCTGGGACCCTGTGGAAGGTCCATTAAGACTGTCCTGCCCAGTCTTGGCAGATAGTCAGGGGCAGCGATTTCATCAGGCCCTAGAATTTAAAACAGTAAAAAATCTTAAAGAGGCAGTCACTACTTATGAGTCCCAAGCTTCGTTTACCGTGAGTATGGTGGAATCCATCGCAACACTTAATTTGATTCCTAGTGATTGGGCAAGTATGTGTCGAGCAGTTTTGCATGGTGGACAATATTTAATGTGGAAAGTAACCAATCAGGAGCTCTGTGCAGAGACGGCTCATAGAAATGCAGCCACAGGTTTCCATCAATGAAACCTGGATATGTTGCTGGGACAATGACCATACGCTGAACAACAGCAGCAGATTATGTATGATCTAGCGGTCTATCTTCAGATAGCTGCTGCTGCTATTAGAGCGTGGAAAATATTACAAGGTCGTGGGGACTTGCAAGGGCAATTATCCAAGGTTATATAGGGCTCAAATGAACCATATGCAGAGTTTATAGACCGTCTGTTATAAACAGCAGGCAGAGTGTTTGGGAATTCAGAACAATGCCTTTAATAAAACAGTTAGCATATGAACAAGCTAATAAATGGTGCAGGGAAGCAATTAGGCCATGGAAAAATAAGGATCTCGATACCTATTTAAAAATATGCAGAGATATTAATGAGTCAGCTATACAGGGTCAAGTACTAGCAGCTGCTGTCACGCAAGGAGTAGCTTAAGTTATGAGGGCCAAACCCAAAAGCTGTTTTTCATGTGGACAGCCAGGACATTTTAAAAGGGACTGTCCAAACCCAAGTCATAGTACATACAAAAAAATACCCAGAGTATGTCCAAAATATAAAAGAGGAAAACATTGGGCAAGTGAATGTAAATTTGTAATTGACATTGAAGGAAAACCACTCCCAAAAAACGAGATGAGGGACCCTCGGCCTTGGGTCCCACAAATATTTGGAGCCCTGAAGGAAGGACAACCAGCGGCGGATCCCATCAGAATGATCCCTCGAACCCATTATCCATTAATTCCCTCATCAGACATACAACAGGAAGTGCAGGATTGGACGTCTGTGCTGCCGCCAGAGTAGTACTAACTCCAGAAATAGGGTTCAATTAATGTCTATGGGTATCTATGGACCTCTTAAATTGGGGACAGTAGGCTTGCTATTAGGGCACACTTCTGCTGCCCTAAGAGGACTCCATATAACACCGGGAGTAATTGATCCAGATTATGAAGAAGAGATAAAAATAATGGTCAATTCCCCAAAAGATATTTCTGTTATAAATCAGGGGGATAAAATAACACAAATACTGGTGATACCCAGTGAACATGACAAATATTTAGCAAAAAAGAATAAAAAAAATAAATCAGGGTTTGGATCCATGGGGGAACCTATGACCATGTTTGCCTTAGATCTAAAAACTTGCCCCATGTATACTATAAGAATAAATGATAAGGAATTTAATGGGTTATTAGACACTGGAGCTGATCTTAGTATCATAACACTGACCCAAAGGCCAAGAGATTGGCCTCTTCAAAAGCTGACCAGACCTTATGAGGTTTGGGGGTTGCCTCAAACCCATCCTGGAGTTCACAGTTGTTGAAATGGACAGATACAGAAGGAAATTATGGTACTTTCCAACCCTATGTCTTAAGAGATTTACCTGTTAATTTATGGGGGAGAGACATATTAAGACAATTACAGATCAAGTTGACTAATGAACATAAGCCTATTAACCCAATAGCTTGTAATATCATGGTGAACCAGGGATTCATACCTGGAAGGGGACTGGGAGCACATTCACAGGGAATAACTGAACCCATCCAAGTTATGAGAAGAAGTAATAAAGAGGGACTGTGTTTTCAGAGGGGGCCACTGAGTCAATAAAAATTACATGGAAATCACAAAAGTCTGTTTGGATACCTCAGTGGCCCCTCAATGTTCAAAAGTTACAACCAGCCCGGGAATTAGTAAGACAACAACTGGCCTTAGGTCATCTACAACCTTCTACGTCTCCTGTCAATACACCTACCTTTATAAATAAAAAGAAATCAGGAAAGTGGTGACTCCTCCAAGATCTTAGAGCAATTAATAGTCAAATGGTAATAATGGGAACAGCTCAATCCAGTTTCCCTCAATTATCTGCTATTCCAAAAGACTGGAGAATTATAGTTTTAGACATAAAAGATTGCTTCTTTTCTATACCACTTTATAAGGAGGATACCTGCAGATTTGCTTTTACTGTACCAAGTACTAACCACAAAGGACCTGATCAAAGATATGAATGGACAGTATTGCTGCAAGGCATGGCCAATAGCCCCACTATGTGTCAGGTCTATGTAGACAAAGCTTTACAGCCTATTAGAAAATCTGATAAAGACCTAAAGATCTATCATTATATAGATGATATCTTATTAGCTCATCCTGATCAAGACAAACTTTTCAGAGTATATGATGTGCTGGTCAAAAATCTTCTTCAATTTGGATTAGAGATAGAGGATAAATTGCAGAATTCTTGCCCCATTACCTACCTTGGTGCCATTATTGACAAAACCTTAATACGCCCTCAAAAGTTTACCTTTAGGATGGGTAGATTAAAAACATTAAATGATTTCCAGAAACTTTTGGGAGATATAAACTGTGTAAGACCATATTTAAAATTAACAACTGAAGACCTTGGACCATTAATTGATACTCTTAAGGTAAGTGGTGATCCCGCGTTGCCCTGGGAAATTACCACAGAAGCTAGAAAGTATTGTGTAAGGTAGAAGATGTCCTTACTAAGGCACATTTAGATCGGGTAGATAGAACTAAGCCTATATTACTGATAATCATAGCCACCATAGGAAGTCCTACAGGAGTGTTCTGGCAAGAAGGACCTACTTATTGGGTCCATCTTCACTATAGCCAAAAGATAACTCTAGCGAGTTATTCAGAATTAATGGGAAAGTTAATAAAAAAGGTAATAACTAATGTTATAGGAATTTTTGGCATTGTTCCAAAAAGCATTATCACTCCTTATAAACCAGAAACTATAATTGAGCTCGCACAAGAATCAGAAGTATGGGCTACCATTATATGTAATTATAATCCTAATTCTAATAACCACTACCCTGGGGACCCGATGATCCAAATGTTTGTCAAACACCCATTCATATTTCCTAAAGTCACTAGAAAAAATCCTTCACCAAATGTTATAACTTGCTTTTCTGATGGGTCCAGTAATGGAACAGCTGCTATAGTCACGCCAACACAGACATTTACTTTTCTTTATCCTTCACAGTCTGCCCAGAAGATAGAGATTCTAGCCATTTGTCAAATTTTCCAAATGTTCCCAAATCAGCCATTTAATCTCTTCTCTGACAGCAAATATACAAAATATTATATTTTAAAATATATTCTAAATATTATAGAAATTGTACCAAAAATATCCTTGGCATCGACCATTCATTCCTCATTATTTACAATTCAAAAGTTAATTTAGGACCTGTTGGGGGCTGTGCCAGCCAGAATTGTGCCTGATCACATCAGCAGTGAGGAGGTTAATTAACATAAGCGCACTCAGGTGATTTATCACTGGCTGTATTCAGTTAAGTCCACGCGCACAATGCGTGCACAGGTGTTCCCGAGCGCGCCTGCTTGGGCCTGCTCATTTTAACCCTTGCCATGATGGGGCAGCTGGCTCCTCGCATGATTGCAACTGGCGTGGCCCCACCCTCTACCTCCTGGAGGGAATATAAGCGGACAGTGGGTGGGGGCATGACAGTAAGGAGCAGCAGCATGCAGAGCAGCAGCTAGCAGAAAGAAGCAGAGTAGAAGCCATTAGCAGAAAGAAAGAAGAAGCGGCAAGCAGATAGAAAGCACCTCTGAAAAGAAGCACCTCAGATAGATGCACCCTTAGTTCACAGGATGCAGGACTCACCTTTAAGAAGAAGCAGCAGAACTAAGAAGAAATAGATCTCTGATAAGCGTAGAAGCCTCTCTTTCTCTAAAACTTTCTCTCTAAGCAAAGTTTCTCTTCCTCTAAGCAAAGTCTCTCTTCCTGATAAACAAAGTTTCTCTTCCTCTAAACAAAGCCTTTGTTTCTCTCAAATTCTCTCTTCCTCTATAAATTAGTGAATATAGGAAAAATAGTTCATTTCCAGGCCCCTCCAATAAATACCTGTGCAATTGTTGCCACAGGTGGCGACAAATGGTGGCCCATATGGGGCAAGAGAAAAGGAAAGAAGGGAAATCGGAATGGCGGCTCGTATGGGAATGGGGAGCATATGGGGAAAGGGAAAAAAGGAAATCAGAACGGTGGGGAAAGTAAACTGAGGAGCCTCGCAGGAATAGGGCAAGGGAAAATTCAAGATCTGCCTCCAGGAATAGTTATGGCAGGGAAAGTAGGAACCTCGCAGGAGTCTCTGGCCAGAGCAGTTTAAGGGCGAGGGATAGTAAAAAGAAATAGGGTCAATCAAAAACTAAAGGTCACAAAGGACACGACAGTGAAGTGCAAAAATGCATGTATTTTGTGTTGTTTGTTTGTCAAATTCAAGAGTCTTGCTCTAAGTAGCAAGGTAAGCTGAGGCCCTGTCTCTCTCTCTGAGGCAGTTAGGCACTCAGGTAAGCTGAGGCCCTGTCTCTCTCTCTGAGGCAGTTAGGTGCTCAGGTAAGCTGAGGATGCTGTCTCTAGGGCAGTTAACCCCTGTCCCTGGGGAAGTTAGGTACTCAGGTAAGCTGAGGGCCCTGTCTTCTAAGGCAGTTAGGCACTCAGAATAGCTGGCCAGGTGATGAAATATAAAGAGGATGATAAAGGAGCTCCAGAGTATGTGTATTTAGTGTTGTTTGTGTGTTCGTACTGCTGTTAGTGTGGCCTTTGTACAGTAAAAATGGGTTCAGAAATATCATGAAATCAGTCTGAAAGGATAATTCAAAAGTAGGCATGAAAAATATATTACAAGAAGGAGAAAAGTGTTGGGAGAGATTAAAAAGGAAATTAGCTGGGGTAAACAAAAATAGGAAAGTTCTGGGGAGGAAAGAAACACTGGGGACGAATTAGAAAATTAGGAAACCACTGCATGATCATATGTTCAAACTCTAGCACAAATAAGCCCAGGGTTTATAGAAGAAAAGCTGCTCAGTGTGCCACAGGGGGATCTTCATAAACAGGATCTAATAGCAATGGAAAAGAACTCTTAAGGAGAACAAAGTGAGGAAGAATTGAGTGGTAGTAACCTAGAAAAAAATTACTCAGAAAATTTAAGAACAAGGGAAAAAGGAGAGAGCTAAATCTAATACAAAGAACCCCCAAAAGGAATTACCAAGTGGTAGTGAAAACTTAAGAACAAGGGGAAAAGGAAAGCTAAACCTAATACAAAGAGCTTCAAAATTTGTAGAACCTGCCCGTATTTGAGGACCAAAATAGAGATACCATCAACCATTAGAAAAACTTTAAAGAGGCAGTTAAGACTGATTGGAAACAGGTATGCAGAGCAGTGTTATCTGGAGGACAATGTCTAACTGGAGAGCTCAGTGGCAAGAAATAACTGTTGAAACTGCTTGCAGAAATGTAGTAGCAAGTTTTCCTGGTAGAAATGTTGATATGCTAATAGAAGGCTAATATGATACTCAAAATCAATATGATCCCGGAGTGTATGCACATATATACAGTAGCAAAGAGACAATGCCTTAACAAAAGAAAAGCCAAGAGATAACTATAGTAAAATCTGTTACATCTTGTACCCCAGGTCTTTGACCAAAGTGCAGAAAAGGAAAACATAAGGTTTACGAGTGCAACTTACTGATGTTGAGGGCAAGATGTTACCAAGTCATTTAAGAAACAAGACACAGGGCTCTTCAACTCAAGGCTCACAAAATGGAAGCAGCCGTCATAGACCTTGTAGAGTTTAAGGAGTAACAGATCTTTTTGCTGATAGTGATTGCATCACTCAGGCAATTCCCAAATTGGTATTGGTTGAACCCATAGCCCCTCATAAGTTGATTTAGTCACACAGATGATTTTCATCTTTTTCTCAGTAAAGCAAGCTGCTTATTTCCAGCCTGTGTAACTTTTTAATTCTTCATGTTGGTACCTCACCTTTAAGGAGGGTTTATAAGTAAAGGGAACAGCACTGATCAATAGGTTAATGGTGTTAATATTAAAAAATGTAGAGAGGGTGAAATAATTGTTTTTTACAGCACAAATTGGCACCAAATTTTGGGGATTTTTAGGTTTTACACTAATAGACTTGGGTATGCTTGTGTTAATTCTATTCTACATCTACAAACGCCTCAAAGTCAGTCTGCAGGCTCATAATGTGATCATAAAACAGGCTATGGCCACCCTTGAAGCAGAACAATCTCCCAGTATATGGCTTAGTATGCTGGATCATACATCTTAGTATGTAAGATACATGGGGAGCTCATACCAACCTAAGACAGGAAATGAGGGCTAGAGTCTCATTAACCAATGATGGGTAAGGATGCTGCTCTGCTGTGGACAACGTAAGATAGACACTATACCTGCCAGCTTTCTTTTCATTTTATATAAAGAAGGGGGAATTGTTGGGGGCTGTGCCAGCCAGAACGGTGCCTGATCACACCGGAAGTGAGGAGGTTAATTAACATAAGCGCACTCAGGTGATTTATCACTGGCTGTATTCAGTTAAGTCCACGCACACAATGCGTGCACAGGTGTTCCCGAGCGCGCCTGCTTGGGCCTGCTCATTTTAACCCTTGCCATGATGGGGCAGCTGGCTCCTCGCATGATTGCAACTGGCGTGGCCCCACCCTCCACCTCCTGGAGGGAATATAAGCGGACAGTGGGTGGGGGCATGACAGTAAGGAGCAGCAGCATGCAGAGCAGCAGCTAGCAGAAAGAAGCAGAGTAGAAGCCATTAGCAGAAAGAAAGAAGAAATGGCAAGCAGATAGAAAGCACCTCTGAAAAGAAGCACCTCAGATAGATGCACCCTTAGTTCACAGGATGCAGGACTCACCTTTAAGAAGAAGCAGCAGAACTAAGAAGAAATAGATCTCTGATAAGCGTAGAAACCTCTCTTTCTCTAAAACTTTCTCTCTAAGCAAAGTTTCTCTTCCTCTAAGCAAAGTCTCTCTTCCTCTAAGCAAAGTCTCTCTTCCTGATAAGCAATGTTTCTCTTCCTCTAAACAAAGCCTATCTTTCTCTCAAATTCTCTCTTCCTCTATAAATTAGTGAATATAGAAAAAATAGTTTATTTCCAGGTCCCTCCGATAAATACCTGCGCAATTGCTGCCGCGGGCGGTGACAAGGACCATAAAGAACCATTTTTTGTTGGACATATTAGGACTCATACCGGGTTACCAGGACCTCTCAGTATGGGTAATGCTTTAGCAGACTTAGCTACTAGAGATGTACATATTTTTTCCACGTACTTAGAAGCAGAAAATTTTCATAAAAACTTCCATGTTAACACTAACACTCTTCAAATCGTTTTAGATTAACTAAGGAACAAGCTAGAACTATTGTCAAAAATTGTCAACATTGTGTCACTTATCTCCCAGTACCTCAAAATGGTGTTAACCCTAGAGGATTACAAGCCAACCATATATGGCAAATGGATGTTACACATATCCCAGAATTTGGAAAGATTATATACATGCATGTATCCATAGATACTTATTCAGGATTTATTATGGCCTCCTTACAGTCAGGTGAAAAAACAAAAGATATTATAAATCACTGCTTATATACCTTTTCTATTCTGGGCGTTCCAAAAACAATAAAAACAGACAATGGTCCAGGCTATACATCCTTAACCTTTAAACAGTTTTGTTTTACATTTGGTATATATCATGTCACAGGTATTCCTTATAACCCCCAGGGACAAGGAATTACAGAAAGAGCTCATCTAACCATTAAGACCTTATTAATAAAACAAAAAGGGGAAATAGGGGAGTCATATCCACCTAAGAACAGATTATATATAGCCCTTTTTACCTTAAATTTTTTGAATCTGGGTGGATCAGGAAAATCAGCAGCAGATCTATATGCTGCAGTTGACACTGACATAAAGCCACAAGCTTTATGGAAAGATGTTGTAACAGGAGAATGGAAAGGACCTTCCCCAGTCTTGATTTGGGGAAGAGGGCATGTGTGTTTATTTCCACAGGAAGAGAAAATGCCAATTTGGATTCCAGAAAGGCTAGTCCGAGCAGTTAAGATGGTTTGTCAAGATGCAGCCGAGCCCTCTGGGTATCCTGCTGATGCTGATGATGGTGGTAAGTTTCATCCAAGGTGAATAGTTATGGACAATAGTCAGGGTATTGCCTTGACTGGAACTAGTCTCTCAAAGTGGTGCAGTCTTTCCTCAGTTCTTTTCCATTAATGAATCTACTGGGCAAGCTACCCTTAGGTACACACCACCATTGGACTCCAAGTTTACCCTGAATTTATCACTAGAGAATGCATTATGCCTCGCCTTTGGCAGTGGCACACCTTGTGTGCAGTTGATTGATTGTACTTTGGCAGATAATACCTTAAATAAAGAAAACAACTTCAATAAAAATGTCACCGGTAACATGCCCAAGGCTATTAATAATATCCATTTGGTCCTTATGCAGGCCTAAGGCATGTACGGATGTAAGCCCCCTGGCTTTTGTAAAGTGATGGTCAATGGGTAAGGGAGAGTGCACTAATTGTAGGATTAATGGAGTTAATACTGAAATATATATAGAGAGTGAAGCAATTACTTTTTCATATACTCTGTGTGCCTAGCTCTCCCTTTCCTTTTTGCGACTTTTCATTTGTTCGTAATTTCCACATTCCCACAGTGCTGGGGACTCGAACCTGGGCCTCCAGCATGAGAGGCAGGCACTCTACTAGGTGGGCTATAGGGCCTGCCCCTTTTTGCGACTTTTAATGAGAACTTCTCTAGACAGTTACTTTCCCAGATCACACAACAATGTACAGATGGATTCGAAGAGCTGGTGACAGAGTGTCGATGGAAGATCCTCACCATGATTGCCACTAGGTGGAAGTCAAACCGAGAGGGCTTATCACGGGAGCATTAGATAAACTAACACAATTTGGCACCAAATTTGGGGTACTCTTAAGTCCCACACTAATAAGCTTGGGTATGCTTGTGTTAATTCTATTCTACATTTACAAACGCCTCAAAGCCAGTCAACAGACTCATAATGTGATCATAAAACAGGCCATGGCTGCCCTTGAAGCGGGACAATCTCCCAGTATATGGCTTAGTATGCTGGATCGGTAGTCAAAGATGGGTAACCACGGGAAAACACTGTACCAAAGTAAGACAGAAGGGCCAACCCTGCTTTGGTATCCTTTGATGACGGGTAAGGACAGGATGTTGATTCCCGGGACCTAAGACAGGCACGATCCCTGACAGCTTTCTTTTCATTTCATATAAGGAAGGGGGAGATGCTGGGGGCTATGCCATATGGACTACACCAAGATGGCACCTGGAAGTTAGCCAGAAGTTGTTTTGGTCACATTGGCAGTGAGGAGGTTGATTAACATAAGCACACCCAAGTGATTTGTCATTGGTCATATTCAATTAAGTCCACGCACACAATGCGTGCTTATGTGTTCCCAAGTGCTCCTAATTGTGCCTGCTCGGACATCTAGCTCCTCACCTAATCTTCCCATAATTGGCTTCAGCCCTACCTTTCATCCCTTGGAGGGGATATAAACCGGCTCTCCTCCAGCACCAGGGTTCCCGGGTTTCCTGAATCTACAATAAACCGTTCTGAATTCAGAAGCCTCCCTATTCGTTTGTCTCCCATGCCAAATTGACTCCGCTAGATGGCGTCAAGTGGCAATGGGAGGTACTGACTGAGCTTTATCCAATTGGAAAATGGGACATTGCATAACAGTTTCCTTACATTTAGATAATGGAATAGATTTTCCTCATTCACATGCTTATCTGTACATAGCAGCAGGTCTGGCATGCCTGCCGGTGTCTTCGCTTTGGCTGCAGATCAGTTTTGAGGGCCCCTTATTGGGCACCAGATGTTGGGGTCTTAAGCCCCCTTGCTCTTCTCGACCAGCAACAAGGGAAGGGAACACTACCCAACAAGGTCAGACCGGGATAGGTAGGGCCAACTGACTGCCCGCTCCCAGCCCTCTGGGCAGAGGACAATCAGAGGAGTCATGGAGACCAGTCACAGCAGAAACTCATTTATTGAGTAAATCACACAGCTTTTATGTAGGGTGGAGGCTAGGTGGGAACCAATCAGCTTAAAGGTCAGCAAGGCATGGGGGGTTCACGCAGGTGAGACTCCCATAGAACTATATGGCAAACACGAGCTGATCATGTTCTCGGAACTGTTGTTAACAAATCCCTGATGGTGGTCTGATTAACTATTGAAACCACCTTTGAGGCCTTGATCTAGCTCACTCACCAGGGAGTAAGGAGTCAGCCTGAGTTAGTTAACGTGTCATTAGTCCCAACACATGTCCTGTCTTTTGATTTACCCATTTAGCCAACTGGATAATTTTATCTTTTTTAGACTGGGAGGTATTTTCTTCTAAAATGGTTATTTTAACAAGATTGTCCACCATTGTATTATACTCACGTTCTGGGGTGTCTCTCCAAGAATAAGCATCTATATGAAACACATTTTTAAATACTTTTTTATATTTCCATTCCTCATAATTGTTTATCCTTTATTACTTAATCATTTTTATACCATTTAGGTAACCAAGTAGTTAATCCATCTGTTATAGCCCAGGAATCTGTAAACAAATGACATTTCTTTCCCTCTTCATATTGTAAAGCCAGAAATACTGCATATAATTCAGTATATTGACTACTTTGTCCCTTACCCTGTTTTTCTAGTATCATTTTATTAGATGGGTTAAAAGCTGTGGACCTCCAATAATGTTCATTTCCTATATATTTGACTGATCCATATGTAAACCATGCATGTTCTTTTTATCGTATTTATCATATCCTTTATTATATTTAACAGGAGATTGTTTTACAAGTTTTTTACTAGATACTTCAGGTAATTATGCATCAGGCAAATTTGCTATAAGTTTATGTAATTGTAACATACCTACAGGTCCTGCTTTGGCTCTATTTTGTATGTACCATTTTCATTTTATAATGTTTGACTCCTGAACATGTCCCATTTTATGAGATATAGGGTTACTCATTATCCAAGTCAGGATAGAAATACGAGGTCATATAACAACATGATGATTTATTGTTAAATGCTCAGTATCCACCAATGCTCAATAAACAGCCAATAATTATTGCTCAAAAGTAGTAAATAGTATTCCAGCTTCAGGTAATTTTCTTGACCAGAATCCTAGAGGAACTCTTCTCTGTTGCATTTGCCAGAGACTCCAATTTGTATAGTCATCATCTACTGTTACCATTAATTCTAGGGGCCCTTCCTCCACTGGTCAAAGATCCATAGCTGTTTGAATAGCAATCTTAGCTGCCTGAAAGGCATGCTCTTGTTTATTACCCCAATCAAATTCACACTTTTTCCTTGTTACTGTATATAATGGATGAAGTATTTGTCCTGAATGAGGGATGTGATTTCTCCAAAACCCAAATAATCTAGTAAATTTCTGTGCTCATTTTTTATTTGTTGGAGTTGGAAAGTTTAATATTTTTTGACAAGCTTTAGGTAATATTGAGTGATGTCCCATTTTTCAATTAATTCCTAAAAGCTTAACAGTTTGTCAAGAACCCTGACTTTTATCTGGGTTAATTTTTCACTCCCTTTGTTGTAAGTGATCAAATAATTGTTCCAAGCAGGTTTGTACTTGTTTTCTATTCTGTACTTGTATTAATATATCATCAATATAGTGGGTTAACAAAATAGAAGAATCCCTAATAAAGTCATCTAAATGTTCAGCTACAATTCTATGACAAATGGTAGGGTTATGTTTATATCCTTGAGGTAAGTGGGTAAAAGTATATTTTCTCCCTTGCCATGTAAAGGCAAAGTATTCCCATTGAGTAGGATCTATAGGAATAGTGAAGAAAGCATTAGCTAAATCTAAAACTGCATACCATGTAGTTGCATAACTGTTAAGGATGTGATTGTATACATTATATGAAGGTAATGGTATCTGGAACAGCAGCTTGTAAAAGAGGAGTTACTTTATTTAACTCTCTATAATCCACAGTTATCCTTCAAGTTCCATCAGATTTGCACACTGGCCAAATAGGATTATTCCATTCTGTAGTTATTAGTACCATTACCACAGCCTGAACATATTCTTGTATTCCCAATTTCTTTATGGCCCCCTGGGATATGATATTATTTTCATGTAATCACTTTAGTAGATTCAGAAAGTTTTAATGGAGGCATTTGTACCTTCCCCACTATAACAGCAGAAGAGTTTACTTTAAGTATTGTTCTAATAGCAAAGTTGTATATTTCATCTGTCAATTTTAATGACATTCTTTGAAGTATATCTGTACCAATTACATATTCAGGGATGGGGCCTATTACAGTAGAATATTTTTGTTTAGGTAAGTTTCCAATACTCATCCATATTTTAGTTTGTTTGGCATGAATTTCTGTTCCTCCTAATCCTGATATTGTTATGGAGGCCCCTTTAAATTTATTAGGGTTTCCAAGATTAAGGAGGCCTCTGCTCCAGTATCCACCAGAGCATTGGCATGGGTAGGGATCCATTTTTCAAAAAAATATTATAGGAACATGAGGTCTCTAATCTTTTCCAACTATGTTTATCCTGGTCACTGGACCTTGGCCCAATCTCTATTCCAGTTTTTGCAAATCTGCAAAGGGGTACAGTCCTGAATCTGAGAAGAAAGAGTTAATTTTTTGATCAAGAGTAGAATCATTTTCTTTCTTTACCTCTACTTGACTAAACCATTTTACTGTCTTTGTACATCTGTCACATATCCTTTGTTGGTATTCCATCTAACTTTTTAGGTTTAACTCCTACTTTTAATAATGATTAAAATATCTCTTTCCTAGAAACACAGTTACCTCCAATATTCTTTGAATCATTTCTTCCAGGAAATTTTTGCTCTGGTGAATTCCATTCCCCCATATCTCATAACTCATCCATTTTTTTTCCCAGAATCTATGCAATAGGGTTGCATGTTTCAGCAAGAATTAAAGTCAAATTTTTATAAGAAGGGGGAGAACTCCTAACCACTGCATTACCCTGTGGGGAAGTTAAAGATCCAGCCAAATATAGATCAGCAACTCCTATCATAAAAACTGTCTTCATTGTTTCTCCCTTCAATCTATAAGTTCCATCTCTCATAGTGTACCATGGTTTAGTTTCAGTGGGCCATGAAGAACTAGAGGGATATTGTCCAATACATCCTCTAGCTGCTAAAGCTAATAAGGAGGTCATATCCTGAGTATACTGGTGATCACGTATTACCATTTGGACAAATGGATTAGTAGATACAGTTATAAATTGTAAAGCATCTTGTTAATCATTTTGATACCATGGGTACCATCATCAGTTATTCTAATCATCCAGTACAACAATTTCTCATTAGAACTCTGGGTAAACTTTGTTAAGATATCAATTATTTCTTGCTGAGTAAAGTCCTCATGTACAATATAAAACTCTCACCTCCCATTGGACTGCACTTTTTCATGTCTCCTAGATAAAAGTTTTTTCTGCAAAACTGGAGAATATTTCTGCTCGTCATCTTTATGAATTTCATCATTCAAAGTATACCAGTTCACATCATCATCATCCTCAGTATCATCCCAAATGTCCCATCCCATGTATCAGGATCTCAATCAGCCTTTGAAGTAACAATTATGGTATTTACTTTCTTCACATTTACCTTACCCTTCTGTTTTTTATATTTATATTTAACATACCACACTGTAGCCTTCTCAGCTACATTATGATAATTTCGAGCCTGATCTCCCAAAATGAAATTCTGACATTGCAGCATAGTCAATTTACTTTGTAGTTCAGTGAGTTTCTTTTCCATACGTAGTTTTTTCCACAATAAATCTTGTGTATGCAAGCACTTTTTTGGATAGGCGGACAATAGAACCCATCCTCGATGAGCAATATCAGTAAATTTTTGCCTTTATCCACCGGCACAGTCTGTACAACCTCAATCACTTCAGGGGAATCAGCCGTTCATAATTTAACATCCCAATGTTCCCCCAAACCAGTCCCTATGGCCCATTCCAGAGCCAAGGAGCTAAACTGAACATCTTCCCATCTGGGAATGTCACATATGACACATCTAACCCATCCTTTTTCTTAAACAATGGCATTGCTTTGGCACCCCAGCAGACCCTGCCAATATGCCAATTTGTCTAGGAACATATTTCCTGTTGGTGTGCACAGACTTATAATTCATATTGGCCGATCTGCTGAATGTATCACCACAAGCTGTATAGGAAAAGATAGTATTTACTAAGACATAAAGTATATACAAAAGAAGAACCATCCCAGGTAGCATACCAACTCAGAACTGTAGAGACATCATGGGTATTTCGCAGCATACATAACCAAAGAAAGCAGTTTTGTCACCTTTGAGTTCTTCTCATCTCTCTTAAATACACTGGAGTAAACATATAAAGTTATTGTCTGGAGCCACTGGGCTCAGTGCCATCAGTAAGTTTGGTCTCCAAAACTGGATATGGCCAGGAGCCAGGCCTTGAGAGCAGAAAACAGATGCCTTTAAGTTTTTTTTTTTTTTTTAATGTTTTTGGGCAGAGAGCTTATCTGTCCTTGAACAGGGGCACTGCCAAACCACTAAGTTTCTCATGCAAGTTGTTTACTCCTTACCCTGATTTCACTTTTTGAAAGCACTCTTAAACAAGACTCAATTTTTCTCTACAGAGCAGAAGAGTCTCTGTTTGCCATGGGAACTGTAATGCCATGGTGCTCTCAGGCCTTTTCTCTGTGACCTCATGAAGAATCTGTGGTGTGTGTTCCAGGTCACAAGAGCCATTCCTTAAATTCCACATTGCCCAAGGCTCAGAAAAATCCTCTGGAGAGAAAAAGCAACTGTTCTGGAATCCCCTAATCATTCACACCCAACCACCAGGATGTATGCCTCTTCCACCTGGATTACAGGAACTCTCGCATTTTTGCTCTCAAGTCACAGGTAACTCACTGGTAACCAAGTGAGACATTGTTCTCAGTGGAACTGGTGCAAATGAATCATTGAGAGATCAAGGATATGAATTTCAGCCCTTGTTTCACTGTAACAAACCTTGAGAGTAAAACCTACAAACATACCGAGAGGAAGATTGAAATAGTTGAAGAATATTTCCTTTCTACCAGCAAATATGGGTCCTGGGAACTGAGACACCGAGAGGCATCGCCACTTGCCTTTGCCTGTTTATATTTCCTGACATCTGACTAAGTTGATGAGGCATTCCCTCATTGAAGGAAACTGGCCTTTCTCAGAGGAGCACCTTCCTCTACCTAACCCATACCTGAGATTTTAGGGAAGATCCACAACCATCACTGGCTTGTGCATTTTGCACAGCACTCTGCTGGTTAGAATTTTCCAAAGTAAAATGCCAAAAAGAAAAGTAATCAAGGAAGGTGTCAGTAGATTATGAATGTAATGGCTGGGGAGGCAAAGGCGAATGATCCCCAAAATCTTCTTTCATACTAACAACCTGAGATTTTCATATACCCACATAGCCCTGCCTCTCCTCATGCCCTCTCCTCCATGGATCACTGATATAATTTTCTGCTCAGGGATCAGCTACATCTGGTTTCCTCATTAAGTAAAGACAGGATAATTTCTTCCCTCAGGACACACACCTAGACTGTGGTTCTTGATCTGCAAAAATGGTTATTTGGAAGATTGTTGTGAAAAGGAAAATTAAGATTTCCTTAGTCATTGATTGACTTTGTCAAGGGTTGCTTCTCTGCCAAGAATTTCACAGACACAGAACCTGAGGGGATCAAGTCAAGTACCTTGAAGGAGCTCTCCCTGTGCTAATGATATAGCCCATCCGGTAGGGTGCTTGCTTTGCAAACGTAAATTATGGAGTTCAAATCCCCAGCACTGTGGGAAAAAAAAACACACACACACACAAGAAAAAAGACTTCTGAAGGAGACAAGCTTCCATCACACTAACCTTTTATTCATCGTAATCAACACGGTTTAAGAACTACCAGTTTCACCTGCAAGAAATTTCTATTGACACTTTTTGGCCAGGAGTTGCCCTCGAAGGGAACCCTGCATCCCCAGTCACCTGCATTGCTTAAGAGTACGTATTCCTTTCCATCTTTCAAATCTCATTGATACAGAAGTTACTTGTCACTCATAAGTATACTATGCCCATCTTTTTCCAGCAACTCCTCCTGATAGGCAATGTGGAACAGAATGCAGTGGCAGGAAATTTAAAATGACACCTACTGACTCTTGCCAGTTTTGCGGCTTTTTGGACAAAATCCCAGACTGCCAATGAAGGAGACTTCCACACCTGAGCACTTTCCATGTGAAACACAAGGTCAAATGGAATACCAACATGTGAAGACAAAAGACTGCTGAAATTGACCCTGATATTTTTAGTCAGTTTTATTTTGCATTGGCTTGAATATGACTTGGTGAAAAATGGTAGGATTTGGGGTTGAATCCATAGTAGTTACTGCTGATAGCATTCAGGAGAAATAGGAAAATTTACCACCTACTCTCCCACTATTACTGGAGTTCCAGTATCAAAAGGAACGGAGCACTTGTGAAAAGTCTTGTTAATTTTGATGAATGTCCTCAATAGATGCACTGTAGATATGGGAAAAATATATTTTGTTCTCATTTTTACCATGGTTCTGGGAATTTTTGGATTGTGATTTACAGGGTAAGGAGAAAAAAAAAACATTCATTGCAAGTACTCACACCAAAAGAAAAAAAAACAGAGACATTAGACATGTTGCAGGTTGGTGGTGGATAGAAGCAAGTCAAGAAATGAAAAGTATTTGACAATTTGCACATGCCTGTGGTACAAGTTTGCTGCTCAGTAACTCCAAACCCACATTCAGATATTCTTGAACCACTCCTGTATTGATAATCAGGTTTTTCCCAGGCTAGATTTTCATGTTTGTCTTTCAGCAGAGCTGTTTCTGTTTGTATTCATGAATTTGTGGTGCAGTCTTGGTTTCAGGAGCTGGGTTCAGTGCTGCATATTCCAAATTCAACTTGTTTAAATGGTAGTTCATGGGTATACATTTTGTGTTTTAAAGAAAGTCTTTACTCATGGTTGCTGTGCCAGTAAAGATATGAATCAGCATATGTATAATCAGCTGTCCTTGAGAGCAACAAGACAGAGCCACAAGTTTGCAAGGGCTTTGAGGTCCTTGCAAGGAGAAATAGGGTCTGTAATGATGCTTGCTTACAGAATTAACTGGCAAGAACTACTTCCTGTAATTGTAGAGTATGTTGAACATGAAGACATGTTGTGGAATTTGAGGGTGGATGATGATGGCTGAATAGTTTTACAATGTCTCTTCATTGAAGTAGGATTTCAGCACCAAAGGCCTTCTGCTTTTGGTGTCAAAACAATGTAACTGCTCTCCCTCTGTAAGTATTCATTTTGGAAGCTTTTCATCATAGCCTTTTGAGCACCGTGCATGTTCAAATTGGAAGTTATGCCACGTGATGCTGTGTTTCTCCTGCCTTCAGCAGTCTCTTCTATGATTCACTGACTTGTAGTCTGCACCCTCCCGGGGCTGCTAAGAGGACTGGTGGAAATTTTCAAAAAGGACCTTGTTCCAGGCTGGCACTAGCCTATTCAAGAGAAAGAACACATGTGTGAACACAGTCATTTCTGCATCTCGAGGTGAGTTGAGGAGGACCTGGAATTTTCAGCAGGTAAATTTCTGTGTGCATCTTTGTTTTAAGGTCACAGCCAAGGAGGCATGGCATTGTAGGTGTAGTGAGCACAGAATATCTCTCCTGGCATGTCAGCACTATCCTATCCTCCATCCAAAATCCTGAGTGAATGACTCCCACGACACCACATAAGCCTTCAGAAGATGCATCCAACCTAACTTAGAAGACCCACTTCCCAGATTCCAGCTGTCACCTGGCTGAATTTACTAGTAAAAAAGGAGAAACCAATAAGATTGGGTGTGAAGTGTCCCGATTCATAGATCACTTAAACCACCATGCTCACTGCATGCTCCACTGCCATGAGTTCTCACCAGCCAACGTTCAGTGTGGTTGTTAGGGCCCTAGACTATTTTCCTGACTAGGATATTCTGGGTGTGCCCAGTACTGGAGTAGAGGATTGTGAAGAAAACAGCACTGGAGTCAGTGCTCAGCTTGGTGATACATGTGTCCCCAAGCACACCTCCACCCAACCAGGTACTTGGAACTGGTGGTGGATAACTGCCTGCTGTCATGATGCCTGGTGTGGGCAAATGAGTGCAGTGACTCCTGGTTGACCTGAAATTTAGTGTGAGGTGTCAGACTTCAAAGGGGTTCCTTGCCCTGCCTGGTCCTTGAGGGATCCATGGACAACAGTGCTGTGCTCTCATGGCTGAAGAGGTTAGAATCACATTTTGGAAAATCTCAGTTTCCTCACACTCATTCCTGTCTTCTTTCCTCTGACATTGGCAACTGAGCTGGTGCTTGATTTCAATCTTGATCTGAAGCAGCCAGGAGCAGAAGCTTCTCTGCTTGCCATGGGAAATGTGATGCCATGGTGCTATGAGGCCTTTCCTCTGTGACCTCAGGCAGAATCTGCCAGGTGGGCACCAGGTCATGGGAGACACTCCTCCAAATCCATGTTGCTCAAGACTCTGAAGACCCTCTGGGGTGAGAAACCAACTGTTACCCAACCGAAGTCTGGAATCCCCTAGCAAATCACTCCCGAACTCCCCAATGCCTTCCCCTTCCACCTGGAGACAGGATCTCCCCCATTTTTGCTCTCATGTCACAGGAGCACTGGTAACCAAGGGAGGCATTGCCTGAGTGTAACTGAAGGCAACTGAATCATTGAGAGATCAGGGATATGAATTTCAGCACTTTTTCTCACTGTAACAAATCTTGAGAGTGAAAGCTGCAAACATAACTAGAGGTAGATAGAAATTGGATGAAGAATGCTTCCTTTGTGCTGGCAAATATGAGTCCTGGGAACCCGGACATCAGGAGTCATCACCACTTCCCTTTTCCTGTTTATATTTCCTGACTTCTTCTGGCTAAGTTGATGATGATTTCACTCATTGTAGAAAACTGGCCCTTCCCAGGAGAAACACCTTCCTCTACTCACCCCTACCTGAGATGATAGGCAAGATCCAGAACTAGCACTGGCTTGTGCATTTTGCACTGCGCTCTGCTGGGTAGAAGTTTACAAAGTAAAATTCCAAAAGGAAAAGTAAACAACAACAACAACAAAAGATCAATGGAGGTGTCAGTAGACTGAGAATGTAATGGCTGGGAATGCAATGTTGAATGATCACCCAAATCTCCTTTCATACTAACAATCTGAGCATATTCTAATATCCTCATAGTCCTGCCTCTTTTCCTGCCCTGTCCTCTATAGATCACTGATATAATTATCTGCTCAGGAATCAGCTATGAAGGGTTTTCTCCTTAAGTAAAGAGGGGATAATTCTTTCCATCAGAACACACCCATAGAGGGTGGGTATAGAGATGTAAAAAATGTTATTTGCAAGATTGTTGTGCAAAGGAGAATTAAGAATTCTTTAGTCATTGATTGACTTTGTCTACGGTTACTTCTCTGCATAGAACTTCTCAGATGCAGAACATGACAGGATCAAGTCATGTACCTTAAAGAAGCTATTCCTGGCTGACGATGTAGGCTATCACACAGGGTGCTGGCTTTACAAACAGAAAGGTGGGAGTTCACATCCCCAGCACCATGGGATGGAAAAAAAACAAAACAAGAAAGACACTTCAGAGGGTGCAAACGTCCTCTCCTCTCAACCTTTTTCTTTTTCTGCTCTCTTATTCAACCCAATCAATCCTTTTCAAGAACTACCAGTTTCACCTGCAATCAATTTTCACTGACTTCTTTCAGCCTGGAAATGAACTCAAAGACAGCAGTGCATCTACAGGCACCTGCATTTTTTAGGAGGAAGTGTATCTTCACAGCTTTCAAATCTCATCAGTTCAGAACTTAACACTCACTCATGTGTATGCTATCACAATCTTTTGCCAGCAAATTCTCCTGATTCACAAATTGCACCAGGTTGTAGTGGCACAAAATTCAAATTAACACCTCACTCGCCCTTGCCAATTTTGAGGCTTTTTGGATATACTACCAGATTGCCAGTGAAGGGGACTTCCACAGCTGAGCACTTGCCATGTGAACCAAAAGTTCAATTGGAAAACTAACATGTGAAGACAAAAGACAGCTGCTCCTTGCCCTGATTTTCTAGTCAGTTTTATTTCATATTGCCTTGCTTATGACTTGATGGAAAATGATAGGATTTCAGCCTGAATCCATGTCAGTTTGTGATGAAAGCTTTCAGGAGAAAGGGCGAATTTACCACCGACTCTCCCAATATCATTGGAGCTCCAATGTCAAAGGGAAGAGAACACTTGTAGAGACTCTTGTTACTTTTGATGGATGCCCTCAATATATGCACTGTAGAAGCAGTAATAGCAGATGTTGTTCTCATGTTGACCATGGATTTGGGAATTATTGGATTGTTCTTTGTAGGGTAGGGAAAAAATGAAAATAATTCATTGCAAGAACTCACGCAGAAAGAAGAAAACCAGAGTCATTAGGCATGTTGCAGTATGGTGGTGGGTCAAAGCAAGTCAAGAAGTGAAAAGCATTTGAGAATTTGCAAATGCATGTGGTACAAGTTTCCTGCTCATTAAGTCCAATCCCACATTTGCATATTCTTGAACCACTCCTGTTTTGATATTCAGATTTGGGTCTTCACTTTTGCCTTTTAGCAGAGCTGTTTCAGTTTACATTCATGATTTTGTGGTGCAGTCTTTATTTCAAGAGCTGGGTTCAGTGCTGCATAATCCAAATTCTACTCATTTACATGGTAGTTCATGGGTATATGTGCTGTGGTTTAAAGAAAGCCTTTCCTCATGGTTCTTGTGCCAGAAAAGCTATGAATCAGCATGTGTCTAATCAGCTGTCCCTTGAGAGCAAGAAGACAGAGCCACGAATTTGCAAATGCTTTGAGGTCATTTCAAGGGGAATTAAGGTCTGTAATGATGGTTGCTTACAGAATGAACTGGCAAGTACTATTTCCTGCATTTGAAGAGTATGTTGAACCTGAAGGCATGTGGAATTTGAGGGTGGATGATGATGGCTGAATAGTTGTAGAATGTCTCTTCATTGAAGTAGAATTTCAGCACCAACAGCCTTCTGCTTTCAGTGCCAACACATAGTCCTTGCTCTCCCTCTTTGAATATTCACCTTGGAAGATTTTCATCATAACCCTTTGAGCACAGTGCATGTTCTAATCTGGAGTTATGCCATGTGATGCTGTGTTCCTCGTACCATCAGTAGACTCTTCTATGATCCAATGACTTGTAGTCTGTATCCTCCCGGGGCTGCTAAGAGGACTGGTGGAAATTTTCCACAGGACCTTGTTCCAGGCTGGCACTAGTCTGGTCAAGAGAAAGAACACATGTGTGAACACATATAGGTCAGTCCTTTCTGAATCTTTTTATTTATTTATTTATTTATTTATTTATTTATTTTTTATTGTAAACAAATGGGATACATGTTGTTTCTCTGTTTGTACATGGCGTAAAGGCATACCATTTGTGTAATCATAAATTTACATAGGGTAATGTTTGATTCATTCTGTTTTTTCCCTTCCCCCCACCCTTCCCACCCCTCTTTTCCCTGTATACAGTCTTTCCTTTCTCTATTCTTGCTCCCTCCCTAACACTAACTCTAACCCTAACACTAGCCCCTCCCACCCCCCCATTATGTGTCATCATTGACTTATTAGCGATATCATTCGTCCTTTGGTTTTTTGAGATTGGCTTATTATCGCGCTCCCTCTGCCCACAGAGAGAGACACGACAAACGTCTGAAGCTTTGGAAGTTTATTGCGTACAGTCTTCCTTTCTTTCCTTCTTATCTATCCCTTTCTCTCGTTCTCTTTCCCCCTCCTGCACTTCACTCTTCTCCTGCTCGGCTCTCGCCTGCTCCGGCCGCTTCGTTTCTCCCGCTCGGCTCACGCCCGTTTGTACGCCTCTACTCCCAGCTTCTACTCCTACTCTCAGTTTCTTATTCTCTCAGCTTCTTCTTACTCCCAGCTTCTTCGCCCCCAGCTTCTGCTCTCAGCTTCTGCCCTCAGCTTCTGCTCCTACTCCCAGCTTCTTCTCTCAGCTTCTTCCCACTCCCAGCTTCAGCTTCCTCTTACTCTCCCACCCACCAGGCTTATATACACTTCAACCAATCAGGGGAGAGCACACGAGGTAAACGCGCGGACAGCTGCAGGTGTAGAATAGGTAAACGAGGGGGGCATGCTCTAATCACATCGTTAACTAGCCAATCATTGGAATTCTCTGGTTGTTTACTGTATAGCTGGCCACTTTTGGCTCAGTGCCAGGCGCCATCTTGACCGTGCTCAAGGCTGGGGGTCCGGGAAACCCCGACATATCCCCCTTCTTTACTATTAAACTAAGGCTCGGGACCGTGTCTGTCTTAGGCTGAGTGGTCAGCATATGTCCTTACCCGTCATCAGAGCCTGCAGATCATGCTGCAGCTCCTGTCTTAGGTTGGTACACAGCCACCTCCTTCATTACCCGTCTTTGACTACCAGGTCCAGCATCAAGAGCTATACTAATGGGGGGCTGTTGGCCTTTAGGGCGGTCATGGCCTGATGAAAGATAATTTGATCTCTCTATTGGCTAGCTCGTAGATGCATGCCAAAACGAATGAAGAGAAGGAGGCCAAGGCAGAGGAGTACCACCATAGCTCCTAAGCCTGCCCGCTGTTTGACAAATCTATAAACAGAAGAAAAACCATATAGCCATATTAAATACAGAAACAATATACATCCCAGTAGAGTTACAATACGGGCAACACAAACAGCTCTCAGGGAATAAACGCATCCCAGTCCCAAAAGTTCTCCTGTTTCTTGATAATAGCACTGGCAATTCTATATCTGCAACAGAAACTAGGACTGGTAGGAAGATAGAAATGTGCAAATTGCATGGGTGGCAAAAGAACCATTCTAGCATTGTGAGAGATAGCACACGGTTAGTGAACAGTTAAGAGGTGTTATTAGAAATGTTAGTTGGTAGAAACATAAAAGGGAGGAAATACACAAGCTGACGTGGGAGGAAAAGCAATATTACAGCTAGGGTCAGCAGAACGAGTTGCTCTACTCTGGGTCTGATTTGTAGTATGATTCCAATGGCAAAGTGCAGAAATTCCTCCTGTTAAAGCAAAGAAAGACTAGAGATATCCTTGTCACCAAAAGCAGCACGACCTGAAAAATCATCAGTAGAATTGACAGGCTTGTAGAGGAATTGGTGAAAAACAAGAAAAGGAAGGATAAGAAATGTGTTAGTTAGAAGTGAAAAATATGTCCAGGCTAACAATGGCCCATAGGTTCCAGGTTTGCCTTTCCGTCTGAGTTTTTGTTATTGGAGGAAGGCTCAGGTTCGCCATTGCGAGGAGGAGCAGCATCACTTGCATGCTGCTTTCCCTCAACAGTAACCAATTTGCACTCGTTAGCCCAACATGTTTCCCTTCTGTGCCTTGGGCAAAGTCCTGGAGCATAGGGTGTAACAGATTTTACTATAGTTATCTCTTATCTTTTGTTAGGGCATTATCTCCTTGCTGCCGATTTTGTGCATCTATTGAAACGTATTGGCCTTCTCATCTCAACATTTCTATCGGGAAACCTTGCCACTATGTTTCTGCAAGCAGTTTCAACAGCTATTTCTTGCCACTGAGCTCTCCAATTAGACATTGTCCTCCAGATAACACTGCTCTGCATAGCTGTCTCCAATAGTCTTAACTGCCTCTTTAAAGTTTTTCTAATGGTTGATGGTATCTCCATTTGCTCCTCAAATACGGGCAGGTTCTACAAATTTTGAAGCTCTTTTTATTAGGCTTAGGTTTCTCCTACCTTTTTCCCTTTGTTCTTAAGTTTTCACTACCACTTGGTTATTCCTTTTGGGGGTTCTTTGTGTTAGACTTAGTTCCCTTTTTTCCCTTGTTCTTAGATTTTTTGAGCAATTATTTTCTAGGTCACCACCACTCAATTTTTCCTCACTTTATTCTTTTTAAGAATTCTTTTCTGTTACTATTAGATCCTGTTCATGAAGATCCCCCTTGTGGCACACTGAGCAGCTTTTCTTACTTTAGCTGTTTTTTTTCTTTTAATGGCGTCCCATGGTTTTTTAATAGCTCCCTGAGGGGTTGCTGCATTCAGACCCCATTGTTACTAATTTGAATAGCTTTAGTTATGGCAGTTACAATAACAAACAGTGGCCTAGCTGCCAGGAGCAACGAGATTACTGAAAGGAAAACTATCAAGTGTGCATTAGAATTTTTATAGCGGCTTTTCACGTACTACCTAATTGGACCGCTTCAAGCATGTTTCTACTTTCACTTTAATTGGACCGCGTTCCACGCGTCAGGACCACTGATGGCGTATCCCGATACCTTTTAACCCACGTTCCACGTGTCAGGACCGCTGATGGCGTATCCCGATACCCTTTAACCCGCGTTCCACGCGTCAGGACCGCTGATGGCGTATCCCGATACCCTTTAACCCGCGTTCCACGCATCAGGACCGCTGATGGCATATCCCGATACCTTTTAACCCACGTTCCACGCATCAGGACCGCTGATGGCGTATCCCAATACCTTTTAACTGGACCGCATTCCGCGTGTCCCCAGGACCGCTGATGGCGTATCCTGATACCCTTTAACTTTTTTATAACTGGTTTAACTTGTTAAAATTTTTTAAGATATCTTATTTTTCATCTTCCCGGGTTTTGGCACCAGTTATCGCGTTCCCTCTGGCCGCAGAGAGAGACACGACAAACGTCTGAAGCTTTGGAAGTTTATTATGCACAGTCTTCCTTTCTTTCCTTCTTATCTATCCCTTTCTCTCATTCTCTTTCCCCCTCCTGCACTTCACTCTTCTCCTGCTCAGCTCTCGCCTGCTCCGGCCGCTTCGTTTCTCCCGCTCGGCTCACGCCCGTTTGTACGCCTCTACTCCCAGCTTCTACTCCTACTCTCAGTTTCTTATTCTCTCAGCTTCTTCTTACTCCCAGCTTCTTCGCCCCCAGCTTCTGCTCTCAGCTTCTGCCCTCAGCTTCTGCTCCTACTCCCAGCTTCTTCTCTCAGCTTCTTCCCACTCCCAGCTTCAGCTTCCTCTTACTCTCCCACCCACCAGGCTTATATACACTTCAACCAATCAGGGGAGAGCACACGAGGTAAACGCGCGGACAGCTGCAGGTGTAGAATAGGTAAACGAGGGGGGCATGCTCTAATCACATCGTTAACTAGCCAATCATTGGAATTCTCTGGTTGTTTACTGTATAGCTGGCCACTTTTGGCTCAGTGCCAGGCGCCATCTTGACCGTGCTCAAGGCTGGGGGTCCCGGAAACCCCGACAGCTTATCTCACTTAGCATGATATTCTCCAATTTCATCCATTTGCCTGCAAATGCCATAATTTTATCATTCTTTATGGCTGAGTAATATTCCATTGTATATATATACCACAGTTTCTTTATCCATTCATCAATTGAAGGACATCTAGGTTGGTTCCACAATCTGGCTATTGTGAACTGAGCAACTATGAACATTGATGTGGCTGTATCTGTAATATGCTGACTTTAAGTCCTTTGGGTATAGGCCAAGGAGTGGGATAGCTGGGTCAAATGGTGGTTCCATTCCAAGTTTTCTAAGGAGTCTCCACACTGCTTTCCAGAGTGACTGCACTAATTTGCAGCCCCACCAGCATTGTATGAGTGTACCTTTCTCCCCACATCCTCACCAACACCTGTTGTTGCTTGTATTCTTTCTGAATCTTGAGGTGTGTTGAAGTGGCTGTGAAATATCTCAGCAGGTAAATTTCTGTGTGCATCTTTGTTGTAAGGCCTCAGCAAAGAAAGTGTGGCATTGTGGGTATAGTAAGCATAGAATATCTCTCCTGGCATGTCAGCACCATCCTATCCTCTGTCCGATGTCCTGAGTAAATGACTCCCTCGACACCACCTAAGTCTTCAGAAGATGTATCCACCATTTCCTAGAAGACCCACTTCCCAGGTTCCAGCTGTCGCCTGGCTGAACTTTGTAGGAAAAAATGAGCAACCCACAAGATTGTGTATGAAGTGTCCCAATTCATAGATCACTTAAGCCACCATGCTCACTGCATGCTCCACTGCCATGAGCAGCTCTCACCAACCATGCTCCACTGCCATGAGCAGCTCTCACCAACCATCATTCTGTGTGATTTCTAGGACTCTAGGCTAGTTTCCTGATTAGGATATTCTGGTGTTCTCATGTCACAGGAGCACTGTAAACCTTGCCCTGCCTGGATCTGCAGGGATCCATATGGACCACGGGGCTGTGCTCTCTTGGTCGAAGAGGTTTCTATCACATTTGAGAAAACCTCAGTTCCCTCGCACTTGCTCTTGTATCCTTTTCTCTGACCATCACAACTGGACTGGTGGTTGTTTTAAATCTTGGTCTGAAACAGCCAGGAGCGGAAGCTTCTTTGGTTGCCATGGGAACCACGACACCACGGTGCTGTCAGGTCTTTCCACTGTGACCTCAGGCGGAATCTGCAGAGTGTCCACCAGGTCATGGGAAACGCTCATCAAACTCAATGTTGCTCAAGGCTCCAAAAACCCCTTTGGAGAGAGTAATCAATTGTTCCCCAACCAGAGCCTGGAATCCCCTAGCCATTCACTCCCAAACTCCCCAATGCCTGCCGCTTCCACCTGGAGAGAGGAGCTCTCCTGTTCTTGCTCTAATATCACAGGAGCACTGTAAACCAAGTGAGGCATTGTCCTGAGTGTAACTGTATGCAGTTGAATCATTGAGAGATCAGGGATATGTATTTCAGCCCTTTCCTCAAAATAACAAAACTTGAGAGTGAAAAGTTACAGACATACCAAGAGAATAATTAAAATTGGATGAGAGATGTTTCCATTCTGCCAGCAAGTATGGGTCCTAGGAACCCAGATTTCAAGTGTCATCACCACTTGACTATGCCTGTTTATATTTCCTGGCATCATCTGCATAAGTTGATGAGGCATTCCCTCACTGAAGAAAACTGGCCTTTCCCAGGACAAACACCTTACTCTAACTCACCCCTACCTGAGATGATATGCAAGATCCAGAACCAACACTGGCTTGTGCATTTTGCACTGCACTCCAAAGAAAAATGCCAAAAGGAAAAGTAAACAAACAAAAACAAAATAGATCTATGGAGGTGTCAGTAGACTGTGAACGTAATGGCTTGTGATGCAATGAGGAATGATCCCTCAAATCTCCTTTTTTTTTTGTGGTACTGAGTCAAATCTCCTTTTATACTAACAACCTGAGCATATTCTAATGCCCACAGAGTCCTGCCTCTCCTCATGCCCTGTCCTGCATAGATCATTGATATAATTTTCTGCTCAGGAATCAGCTACAACTGATTTCCTCATTAAGTAACGACGGGATAATTCTTTCCCTCAGAATACACACCTAAACTGTGGGTGTTGAGGTGTAAAAAAGTTTATTTGCAAGACTGTTGTAAAAATGAGAATTAAGATTTTCTTATTCATTGTTTGGCTTTGTCTAGGGTTGCTTCTCTGCCTAGAACTTCACATACACAGAACATGACAGAGTCAAATCATATACCCCCAAAAAGCTGTTACTCTGTTGAAGATACAAACCATCCCCTAGGGTGCTAGCTTTGCCAGCAGAAATGCTGGGGTTTACATCCCCAGCACCATAGGATGGAAAAAGAAAAAAACAAAAAATCAAGAAAAGACTCTTCCGAGGGTGTGAATCTCCTCTCCTCTCAACCTTTTTCTTTTTCTCCTCTCTTATTCAACAGAATCAACCCTTTGCAAGAACTACCAGCTTCATTTACAAGCAATTTTCATTGACTCCTTTCAGCCTGGAGCTGCACTCAAAGGCATCAGTGCATCCCAAGGCACCTGCTTTTCTTAAGAGTTTGTGTTCCTTTCCTTCTTTCAACTCTCATCAGTTCAGACCTTAACACTCACACTAGGTTGCTATCACCATATTTTGCCAGCAAATTCTCCTGATTCACAATGTGCATCAGGTTGCAGTGGCAAGAAATTCAAATTGACACCTCCCTAGCTCTTTACAATTTTGAGGGTTTTTGGACACAGTCCAGGACTGCCAGTGAATGGGACTTGCACTCCTCAACACCTGCCATGTGAACCACAAGGTCAATAGGAAAACCAAAATATGATGTCAGAAGACAGCCCCCGCTTGTCCTGATTTCCTAGTCAGTTCTGTTTTGTATTGCCTTGCTTATGACTGATGAAAAATTGTAGGATTTGGGGCTGAATCCATGTTAGTTTGTGCTGATAGCATTCAGGAGAAAGAGGGAATTTACAACCTACTTTCCCACTCTCATTGGAACTTCAGTGTCAAAAGGAAGGGAACACTTGTAGAGACTCTTGTTAATTTTGATGGATGTCCTTAATAGAGGCAGTGTAGAAGCGGGAATAGCATATGTTGTTCTTATGTTTACCAGGGATCTGGAAATTATTGGATTGTAATTTGTAGGGTGAGGAAAAATTAACCAAAAACTATTAATTGAAAGAACTCACACCGAAAGAAGGAAACCAGATCCATTGGCATGTTGCAGGATGGTGGTGGGTAGAAGCAAGTCAAGTAATGAAAAGAATTTGACAACTTGCAAATGCCTGTGGTACAAGTTTTCTGCTCAGTAAGTCTGATCTCACATTTCCATATTTTTGAACACATCCTGTATTGATATTCAGGTTTGGGTCTTCACATTTGCATTTTAGCAGAGCTGTTTCTGCTTACATTCTTGCTGTGGTGCAGTCTTTATTTCAAGAGCTGGGTTCAGTGCTGCATATTGCAAATTCAACTCTTTTAAACTGTAGTTCATGGGTATAAGTGCTGTGTTATAAAAAAAAATCTTTCCTCATGGTTCTTGTGCCAGAAAGTCTATGAAACAGCATGTGTCTAATCAGCTGTTCCTTGAGAGCAGCAAGACAGAGTCATGAGTTTGCAAGGTCTTTGAGGTCCTTTCATGGGGAATTAGGGTCTGTAATGATGGTTGCTTACAGAATGAACTGGCAAGTACTACTTTCTGTATTTGTAGAGTATGTTTAAACTGAAGACATGTCGTGGAATTTGATGGTGGACGATGATAGCTGAATAGTTTTAGAATTGTCTCTTCATTGAAGTATGCTTTCAACACCAAGAATCTTCTGCTTTCGGTGCCAACACAATGTCCTTGCTCTCCCTGGTTGAATATTCATCTTGGAAGGTTTTCATCATAGTCCTTTGAGCACAGTGCATGTTCCAATTGGGAGTTATGCCACATGATGCTGTGTTCCTCGCGCTATCAGCAGGCTGTTCTATGATCCACTGACATGTAATCGGCATCCTCCAGGGACTGTTAAGAGGACTGGTGACAATTTTCAAACAGGACCTTATGCCAGGCTGGCACTTGCCTGGTCAAGAGAAAGAACACATGTGCGAACACAGAGAGGCCAGTCATTTCTGCATCTCAAAGTGAGTTGGGGTGGCCCTGAAATTACTCAGCAGGTAAATTTTTGAGTGCATCTTAGTTGTAAGGCCACAGCCAAGGAGGCATGGCATTGCAGGTGTAGTGAGCACAGAATATCTCTCCTGGCATGTCAGCACCATCCTATCCTCCTTCCAGCATCCTGAGTGAATGGCTCCCATGACACCACATAAGCCTTCAGAAGATGCATCGACCTTCACCTAGAAGACCCACTTTACAGCTTCCAGTTGTCACCTGCTGAACTTTCTATGAAAAAAAAGGAGCAAGGTGCAAGATTGGGTGTGAAGCGTGCCAATTCAAAGAGCACTTAACCCACCATGCTCACTGCAAGCTCCACTGCCATGAGCAGCTCTCACCAGCCATCATTTGGTGTGGTTGCTAGGGCCCTAGGTTAGTTTTCTGGCTAGAATATTCTGGGTTAGCCCAGTCCTTAAGGAGTGGGATAGCGAGGAAATAGCCCAAAAGCTGGGGCTCAGATTGGGGACCACCCAACCAAGGCCACTGGAACTAGTGGGGGATAACAGCCTGCTGTCATGATGCCCAGTGTGGTCAAAGGAGTGCAGCATCACCTAGTGGACCTGTAGTTTAGTGTGAGGTGTCAGGCTTCAGGGGAGTTCCTTGCCTTTCCTGGTCCTGGAGGGATTCATGGACACAGGGCTGTGCTCTCCTGGTGGAAGAGGTTAGAATCACATTTTGGAAAATCTCAGTTCCCTGGCACTCGCTCTGGTCTTCTTTCCTCTGACCACTGCAACTGAGCTGGTGCTTGTTTTACATCTTGGTCTGAAGCAGCCAGGAGTGGAAGCTTCTCTGGTTGCCATGGGAACTGTGATGCCATGGTGCTCTCAGACCTTTCCTCTGTGACCTCAGGTGGAATCTGTGGGGTGGCCGCCAGGTTGTGGGAGAAACTCCTCAAACTCCATGTTGCTCAAGGCTTCATAAACTCCTCTGAGGAGAGAAACCAACTTTTCTCCATCTGGAGCCTGGGATCCCCTAGCCATTCACACCCAAACTCCCAGATGCCTGCTGCTTCCACCTGGAGAGAGGAACTCTCCCATTTTTGCTCTCATGTAAACAGGAGCACTGGTAACCAAGTGAGGTGATGTCCTGAGTGTAACTGAATGCAACTGAATCATTGAAAGATCAGGGATATGAATTTCACCCCCATTCTCATAGTAACAAAACTTGAGAGTGAAATGTTACAGACAAACCCTTAGGATAGTTGAAATTGGATAAGGAATGTTTCCTATCTGCCAGCAAATATGTGTCCTTGGAACCCAGACTTCAAGTGCCACCACACTTGCCTTTGACTGTTTATATTTCCTGAAATCATCTGGCTAAGTTGACGAGGCATTCCCTTGTTGACAGAAACTTGCCCTTCCCAGGAGAAATAACTTCCTCTACTTCACACCTCAATGAGGTGATAGGCAAGATCCAGAACCAGCACTGGCTTGTGCATTTTGCACTGCACTCTCCTGGGTAGAAGTTTCCAAAGTAAAATGCCAAAAGAAAAAGTAAAGAAACAAACAAACAAAAAAATTCAAGGAAGGTGTCAGAAGACTGTGAATGTAATGTCTGTGGATGCAATGGCGAATGATCCCCCAAATCTCCTTTTATACTAGCAACCTGAGCATATTCTAATACCCACATAGTCCTGCCTGTCATTGCACCCTGTCCTCCATAGATCACTGATGTAATTATCTGCTCAGGGATCAGCTACAATGGGTTTTCTCCTTAAGTAAAGAGGGGATAATTCTTTTTCCTAGGACACATCCCTAAACTTGTTTGTTGAGATGTAAAACAAAGGTCAAATAATCTCTCTGATAAACGGATGATGACACATAATGGGAGTGGGAGGGGTTAGTGTTAGGGTCAGGTTTAGTGTTAGGGTCAGGGTTAGGGTTAGGGAGGGGGCAAGAATGGAGGAAGGAAGGACTGTATAGAGGAAAAAGAGGGGTGGGAGGAGTGAGGGAAGGGAAAAAAATAAAAGAATGATTCAAATAACATTACCCTATGTAATTTTATGATTACACAAATGGTATGCCTTTACTCCATGTACAAACAGAGAAACAACATGTATCCCTTTGTTTACAATAATAAAAAAAGAGAAAAAAGGTTATTTTCAAGATTCCTGTGAAAAGGTAAATTAAGAATTCCTTATAGATTGATTGGCTTGTCTACAGTTGTCTCTCTGCATAGAGATTCACAGACACAGAACCTGATGAGATCAAGTCATGTACCTTAAAGGAGCTGTTCCTGTGCTGACTATATAGACCATCCTGTAGGCCGCTGGCTTTGCCAGTGGAAAGTCTGGGTTCAAATTCCCAGCATGAATGAAAAATAAAAAGAAAAACAAGAAGTAAATACACTTCGGAGGGTGCAAACCTCCTCTCCTCTCAACCTTTTTCTTTTTCTCCTCTCTTATTCAATGGAATCAACCCTTTTCAAGAACCAACAGTTACACCTCCCAGCAATTTCCATTGACTCATTTCAGTCAGGAGATGCATGCAAAGGCATCAATGTATCCCCAGGCACCTGCATTTCTTAAGAGTAAATGTCCTTCCCATCTTTCAACTCTCATCAATTCAGACCTTAACACTCACTCATGAGTATGCTATCACCAAGTTTTCCCAGAAAATTCTCCTGACTCATAATGTGTACCAGCTTGAAGTGACACAAAATTCAAATTGACACTTCACTGGCCCTTGCCAATTTTGAGACTTTTTGGACAAGCTCCCAGACTGCCAGCGAAGTGGACTTCCACACCTGAGGACCTGCCATGAGAACCACAAAGTCAATTGAAACACCAACACATTATGTCAAAAGACAGCCCCCCTTGTCCTAATTTCCTAGTCAGTTCTGTTTTGTATTGCCTTGCTTATGACTGATGAAAAATTGTAGGATTTGGGGCTGAATTCATGTTAGTTTGTGCTGATAGTATTCAGGAGAAAGGGGGAATTTACCACCTGCTCTCCCACTCTCATTGGAACTCTAGTGTCAAAAGGAAGTGAACACTTGTAGAGACTGTTTTTAATTTTGATGGATGTCCTTAATAGATGCAGTGTAGAAGCGGGAATAGCATATGTTGTTCTCATGTTTACCAGGGATCTGGGAATTATTGAGTTGTTCTATGTAGTAAATGGAAAAATAAAAACAAAAAACTTTCATTGCAAGAACTCATGCTGAAAAAAGGAAACCAGAGCCATTAGGCATGTTGCAGTATGGTGGTGGTTCGAAGCAAATCAAGAAATGAAAAGCATTTGACAATTTGCAAATGCATGTGGTACAAGTTTCCTCCTCAGTAAGTCATATCCCACATTCACATATTTTTAAACCACTCCTGTTTTGATATTCAGATTTGGGTCTTCACTTTTGCTTTTTAGCAGAGCTGTTTCTGTTTACATTTGTGATGTTGTGTTGCAGTCTTTATTTAGAGAACTGAATTCAGTGCTGTGTATTCCAAATTCAACTGGTTTAAACTGTAGTTCATGGTTATACGTGCTGTGGTTTAAAGAAAGCCTTTCCTCATGGTTCTTGTGCCAGAAAAGCTATGAGTCAGCATGTGTCTAATCAGCTGTCCTTTGAGAGCAACTAGAGAGTGCCATGAGTATGCAAGGGTTTTGAGGTCCTTTCAAAGGGAATTAGGGTCTGTAATGATAGTTGCTTACAGAATGAACTGCCAAGTACTACTTCCTGTATTTGTAGAGTATGCTGAACCTGCAGACATGTCATGAAATTTGAGGGTGGTCATGATGGTTGAATAGTTTTAGAATGTCTCTTCATTGAAGTAGGCTTTCAGCACCAACAACTTTCTGCTTTCAGTTCCAACACAATGTCCTTGCTCTCCCTCTTTGAATATTCATTTTGGAATCTTTTCATCATAGCCCTTTGAGCACAGTGCATGTTCCAAACTGGAGTTATGGCACGTGATGCTATGTTCCTCATGCCATCAGCAGGCTCTTCTGTGATCCACTGAATGTAGTTGACATCCTAACAGGGCTGCTAAGAGGACTGGTGCAAATTTTCCACAAGACCTTGTGCCAGGCTGGCTCTAGTCTGGTCAAGAGAAAGAACACTTGTGTGAGCACAGATACCCCTGTCATTTCTGCATCTTGAGGTGAGTTGAGGTGGCCCTGAAATTTCTCAGCAGGTAAATTTCTGAGTGCATCTTAATTGTAAGGCCACAGCCAAGGAGGTGTGGCCTTGCAGGTGTAGTGAGCACAGAATATTACTCCTGGCATGTCAGCACCATCATATCCTCCATCCAACATCCTGAGTGAATGACTCTCCCGATACCACCTAAGCCTTAAGACCCACTTCCCAGGTACCAACTGTCACCTGCTGAACTTTCTTGGAAAAAAGGAGCAACTCAAAAGATTCTTTGTGAAGTGTCCCAATTCAAAGATCACTGAACCACTGCCATCAAAGATCCCAATCAAAGATCCACTGCCATGAGCAGCTCTCACCAGCCATCATTAGGTTTGGATGTTAGGGCCCTTGGCTAGTTTCCCTACTGGGATATTCTGGGTGTGCCCAGTCCTGGAGGAGAGTGTTAAAAGGAAATAGCCTTGAAACCAGTGCTCAACTTGAGAATCCACATGTCCCAAGCACACCTCCACTCAACCAGGCCTACTGGAAGTGGTGGGGGTAACTGCTTGCCCTCATTATGCCCCATTGGCCAAACAAGTGCAGGGACACATAGCTGACCTGAAGGTTAGTGTGAGTTGTCAAGCTTCAGAGGAGTTCCTTGCCCTGCCTGGTGTTGGAGGGATCCACGGACCACTGGGCTGTGCTCTCCTGGTGGAAAAGGTTAGATTCACATTTTGGAGGACTGGGGAGATATCTCAGTTGGTAGAGTGCTCACCTTGCAAGCACAAGGCCCTGGGTTCGATCCCCAGCACCGCAAAAAGATAAAAAAAAAATCACATTTTGGAAAACCTCAGTTCCCTGACACTTGCTCCTGTCTTCTTTCATCTGATCATTGCAACTGAACTGGTGCTTATTTTTGATCCTGGTCTGAAGCAGCCAGGAGTGGTAGCATCTCTGATTGACATGGGAATCTTGATGCAATGGCACTATCAGACCTTTCCTCAGGTAGTTCATGGGAAACACTCCTCACACTCCATGTTGCTCAATGCTTTGAAAACCCCCCTGGAGAGAGTAACCAACTGTTCTCCAAGTGGAGCCAGGAATCCCCTAGCCATTCACACCGGTATTCCCTGATGCCTGCTGCTTCCACCTGGAGAGAGGAGTTCTCCAGTTTTTGCTTTCATGTCCACAGGAGCACTGGTAACCAAGTGAGGTGTTGTCCTGAGTTTAACTGAATGCAACTGAATCATTGAGAGATCAGGAAAATGAATTTCTGCTCTTTTCTCACAGTAACAATACTTGAGAGTGAAAAGTTACAGACATACTGAGAATATAATTGAAATTGGATGAGGAATGATTCCTTTCTGCCAGCAAATAAGGTTCTGGGAACCCAAACCTCGAGTGCAAACACCACTTGCCTTTGCCTGTTTATATTTCCTGACATTGTCTGGATAAATTGATGAGGCATTTCCTCATTGAAGGAAATTGGCCATTCCCAGGAGAAACACCTTCCTCTACCTCACACCTATCTGAGATGATAGGCATGATCCAGAACCAACACTGGCTTGTGCATTTTGCTCTGCACTCTGCTAGGAGAAGTTTCCAAAGTAAAATGCCAAAAGAAAAATTAAACAACAAAAAAATCAAGGAAGGTGTCAGTAGACTGTGAATGAAATCTCTGGGTATGCAGTGGCGAATGATCCCCCAAATCCCCTTTCATACTAACATCCTGAGCACATTCTAATAACCATATAGTCCTGCCTCTACTGGTGCCTTGATCTACAAAGATCACTGATATAATTTTCTGCTCAGGGATCAGCTATTACCAGTTTCCCCTTTAATTAAAGAGGGAATAAATCTTTCCCTGAGTACACACCCCTAGACTATGGGTGTTCAGGTGTAAAAAAGGTTATTTGCAAGATTTTTGTGAAAAGGAGAATTAAAAATTCCTTACTCATTGATTGGCTTTGTCTAGGGCTGCTTCCTGCATATAACTTCACAGACACAGAACCTGAAGGGATCAAGTCATGTATCTTACAGGAGCTGTTCCTGTGATCACCATATAGACCATCCCATAGGCTTCTAGCTTTCACAGCAGAAAGGCTGGGATTCAAATCCCTAGCACCATTGGATGAAAAAAAAAAAAAAAAAAAACAACAACAACAAGAAAAGACACTTGGGACAGTGCAAATCTCCTCTCCTCTCTACCTTTTTCTTTTTCTCCTCCATTATTAACCGGAATCCACCCTTTTCAAGAACCAACAGTTACACCTCCAGGCAATTTCCATTGACTCTTTTCAGCCAGCAGCTGCACTCAAAGGAAGCAGTGCATCCCCAGGCACCTGCATTTCTTAAGAGTAAGTGTTCCTTCCCATCTTTCAACTCTCAACAGTTCAGACCTTAACACTCACTCATAAGTATGCTATAAATTCTTTTCCCCGCAAATTATCCTGATTCACAATGTGCACCAGGTTGAAGTGGCACAAAATTCAAATTGACACTTCACTGGCCCTTGCCAATTTTGAGATTTTTTTTGGACACACTTCCAGACTGCCAGTGAAGGGGACTTGCACACCTGAGCACTTGCCATGTGAACCACAAAATCAATTGGAAAACCAACCCATGAAGACAAAAGACAGCCACCCCAGGTACTGATTTCCTAGTCGGTTTTATTTTGCAATGCCTTGCTTATGACTTGATGAATAATTTTAGGATTTGGGGCTGAATCCATGTTAGTTTGTGCTTATAGAATTCAGGAAAAGGGGGAATTTAGCACCTATTCTCCCACTATCATTGGAACTCCAGTGTCAAAAGGAAGGGAACACTTTAGTGACTCTTGTTAGTTTTGATGGATGTCCTCAATAGATGCAGTGTAAAAGTGGGAATAGCATATGTTGTTCTCATGTTTACCAGGAATATGGGAATTATTGAATTGTTCTTTGTGTGATATGGGAAAATAAAAAGAGAAAAATATTCATTGCAAGAACTCACACAGAAATAAAGAAACCAGATCCATTAGGCATGTTGCAGGATGGGGGTGGGTTGAAGCAAGTCAAGAAATGAAAAGCATTTGACAATTGCAAATGCCTGTGGTACAAGTTTCCTGCTCAGTAAGTCTGATCCCACATTTGCATATTCTTGAACCTCTCCTGTTTTGATATTCAGTTTTGGGTCTTCACATTTGCATTTTAGTAGAGCTGTTTCAGTTTACATTCGTGATGTTGTGTTGCAGTCTTTATTTCGAGAGCTGGGCTCAGTGCTGCATATTGCAAATTCAACTTGATTAAACTGTAGTTCATGGGTATACATGCTGTGTTTTAGAGAAAGCCTTTCCTTATGGTTTTTGTGCCAGAAAAGCTATGAATCAGCATGTGTCTAATCAGCTGTCCCTTGAGAGCAACAAGAGAGAGTCACAAGTTTGCAAGGGCTTTGAGATCCTTTCAAGGGGAATTAGGGTCTGTAATGATGGTTGCTTACAGAATGAACTGGCAAGTACTACTTCCTGAATTTGTAGAGTATGCTGAACCTGAAGACATGTCGTGGAATTTGAGGGTGAATGATCATGGCTGAATAGTTTTAGAATATCTCTTCATTGAAGTAGGCTTTCAGCATCAATACCCTTATGCTTTCAGTGCCAACACAATGTCCTTGCTCTCCCTGTTTGAATATTCATCTTGGAATATTTTCATCATAACCCTTAGAGCAAGGTTCATGTTCCAATTGGGAGTTATGGCACATGATGCTATGTTCCTAGTGCCATAAACAGGCTTTTCTATGATCCACAAACTTGTAGTCGGCATCCTCCTGGGGCTGCTAAGAAGACTGGTGGAAATTTTCCACAGGACATTGTGCAAGACTGCACTAGTCTCGTCAAGAGAAAGAACACTTGTGTGAGCACAGATAGGCCAGTCATTTCTCCATCTTGAAGTGAGTTGAGGTGACCCTGAAATTTCTCAGCAGGTACATTTCTGAGTGCATCTTAGTTGTAAGGCCACAGCCAAGGAGATGTGGCCTTGCAGGTGTAGTGAGCACAGAATATCTCTCCTGTCATGTCAGCACCATCCTTTTCTCTTCCAACATCCTGAGTGAATGACTCCCATGACATCACCAGAGCCTTCAGAAGATGCATTGACCTTCACCTAGAAGACCCACTTCCCAGCTTCCAGCTGTCACCTGCAGAAGTTTCTAGGAAAAAAGGAGCAAGGAACAAGATTGGGTGTGCAGTGTCCCAATTCAAAGATCACTTAACCCACCATGCTCACTGCATGCTCCACTTTCTTGAGCAGCTCTCACCAGCCATCATTCATTGTGGTTTCTTGGGCATATGGCTATTTTTTGACTAGGATATTCCAGGTGTGAATCATCCTGGAGGAGAGGGTTAGGAAGAAAATAGTGCTGGAGCTGGTGCTCAGCTTTGGGACACATGTGTCCCCAAGAATTACTCTATTAAACCAGGCCCACTGGAACTGTTTGGGGTTTAACTGCCTGCTGTTATGATGTTTAATATGGCCAAATGAGTGCACAGACACCTAGTGGAACTGAATTTTAGTGTGAGCTGTCAAACTTCAGTAGAGTTGCTGGCCCTGCCTGCTCCTGGAGGGATCCCAGGACCACAGGGCTGTGCTCTCCTGGCCAAAGAGATTAGAATCACATTTTTGAAAACCTCAGTTCCCTGGCACTCGCTCCCATCTTCTTTCCATTGACCATCACAACTGAGCTGGTACTTGTTTTCAATCTTGGTTTGCAGCAGCCAGGAGTGGAAACTTCTCTGGTTTCAATGGAACCATGATGCCATGGTGCTGTCAGGCCTTTTCTCTGTGACCTCAGGTGTTATCTCAGGGCAGTCACCTGATCGCAGGAGACACTCCTCAAACTCCATGTTGTTCAAGACTCCAAAAACCCTCCTGGAGAAAGAAACCAACTGTTCTCCAACTGGAGCCTAGAATCCACTAGCCATTCCCTCCTGAATTCCCTGATGCCTGTTCCTTTTCCCTTGAGAGAGGAGCTCTCCCATTTTTGCTGTCATGTCACAGGATAACTGGTAACCAAGTGTGGCAATGTCTTGAGTGTAATTGAATGCAACTGAATCATTGAGAGTTCAGGGATATGAATTTTAGCCCATTTCTCACTGTAACAAATCTTGACAGTGAAAGCTGCAAACATACTGAGATGAAGATTGAAATTGAATGAGGAATGTTTCCTTTCTGCCAGAAAATACAGGTTCTGGGAACTCAGACCTTGAGAGCCATCACCACTTGCCTTTGACTGTTTATATTTCTTGATATCATCTGGCTAAGTTGATGAGGCATTTTCTCATTGAAGGAAACTGTCTTCCCAGGAGAAACAATTTCCTCTTAGTCACCCCTACCTGAGATAATAGTCAAGATCCAGAACTGGAACTGGCTTGTGCATTTTGCACTGTACTTCACTGGGTAGAAGTCTCCTAAGTAAATTGCCAAATGGAAAAGTAAAAAAAAAAAAAAAAAAAATCAAGGAAGTTGTCTGTCAGTAGATTGTGAATGTAATGGCTGGGGATACAATGGTGAATGATCCCCAATATCTCCTTTCATACTAAATAACCTGAGCATATTCTAACACCCACATAGCACTGCCTATCATTGTACCCTGTCCTCCATGGATCACTGATACAATTTTCTGCTCACGGATTAGCTACAACCAGTTTCCTCCTTAAGTAAAGAGGGGATAATTCTTTCCCTCAGGACACAACACTGGACTGTGGGTGTTGAGATGTAAAAAAGGTTATTGGCAAGATTGTTGTAAAAAGGAGAATTAAGAATTCCTTAGTCATTGTCTTTGTCTAGGGTTGCTTCTTTGCATAGAACTTCACAGACACAGAACCTGATGGGACCAAATCATGTACCTTAATGAAGCTGTTTCTGTGCTGACCATATGACTATCCCATAGGGCACTGGATTTGCAAGCAGAAAGGCTGGTGTTCAAATCCGAAGCTCCATGGGATTGGGGGAAAAACACAACAAGCAAACACACATAGCAGGGTGCAAACTTCCTATCCTTTAAACTTTTTCTTTTCCTTCTCTTTTATTCAACGGAATCAACCCTTTTCAATAACTACCAGTTTCACCTGCAAACAATTTCCATTGAAGCCTTCTCAGTCAGGAGCTGCACTCAAAGGCTGCAGTGCATTCCCAGTCACCTGCATTTCTTATGACTACGTGTTCCTTCACTACTTTCAACTCTCATCAGGTCAGACGTTACTACTCACTCATAAGTATGCTATCACCATCATTTCCCAGCAAATTCTCCTCATTGGCAAAGGGCACCAGGTTGCAGTGTCATGAAATTCAAATTGACACCTCCCTGGCCCTTGCCAATTTGGAGGCTTTTTGGACACACTCCCAGAATGCCAGTGAAGGGGACTTGCACACCTGAGCATTTGCCATGTAAACCACAATGTCAATTCAAAACCAACATGTGAAGACAAAAGACAGCTTCCCCTGGCCCTCATTTCCTAGTCAGTTTTATTTTGTATTGGCTTGCTTATGACCTGATGCAAAATGGTAGGATTTGGGGCTGAATCCATGTTAGTTTGTGCTGAAAGCATTGATGAGAAAGGGGGAATTTACCACCTACTCTCCCACTATCATTGGAGCTCCAGTGTCAAAAGGAAAGGAAAGCTTGTAGAGACTCTTGTTAATTTTGATGGATGTCCTCAATACATGCACTGTAGAAGCGGGAAAAGCGTATGTTGTTATCATGTTTACAGGGACCTGGAAATTATTAGATTTTTCTTTGTAGGGTAAGGGGGAAAAAAATACATTCATTGCAAGAACTCACACCGAAAGTAGAAAACCAGAGATATTAGGCATGTTGCATATTGGTGGTGTGAAGAAGCAAGTCAAGAAATGAAAAGCATTTGACAATTTGCAAATTCCTGTGGTACAAGTTTCCTGCTCAGTAAGTCTGATCCCACATTTGGATATTCTTGAACCACTCCTGTTTTGGTATTCAGTTTTGGGTCTTCACGTTTGCCTTTTAGCAGAAGTGTTTCTGTTTACATTCATAATTTTGTGGTGCAGTCTTTGTTTTGAGAGCTGGGTTCAGTGCTCCATATTCCAAATTCAACTCATTTAAATTGTAGTTTATGGGAATATGTGCTGTGTTTTAAGGAAAGCCTTTTCTCATGGTTCTTTTACCAGAAAAGTTATGAATCGGCATATATATAATCAGCTGTCCCTTGGGAGCTACAAGACAGAGCCATGAGTTTGCAAAGACTTTGAGGTCCTTGAAAGGGAAATGAGGGTCTGTAATGATGGTTGCTTACAGAATGAACTGGCAAGTACTACTTCCTGTATTTGTAGAGTATGTTGAACCTGAAGACATGTCGTGGAATTTGAGGGTGGACAATGATGGCTGAGTAGTTTTAGAATGTCTCTTCATTGAAGTAGGCTTTCAGCACCAACAGCCTTCTGCTTCCAGTGTCAACACAATGTCCTTGCTCTCCCTCTTTGAATATTCATCTTGGAGGCTTTTCATCATAGCCCTTTCAGCACGTTGCATGTTCCAATCTGGAGTTACACCATGTATGCTGTGTTCCTCATGCCATCAGCAGGCTCTTGTATCATCCACTGACTAGTAGTTGGCATCCTCCCAGAGCTGCTAAGAGGACTGGGGGAAATTTTCCACAGGACCTTGTGCCAGGCTGGCACTACTCGGTTCAAGACAAACAACACATGTGTGAGCACAGATAGGCCAGTCATTTCTGCATCTCAAGTTGGGTTGAGATGGTTCTGGAATTTCTCTGCAGATAAATTTATGAGTGCATCTTATTTGTAAGTTCACAGTCAAGGAGGTGTGGCCTTGCACATGTAGTGAGCACAGAATATCTCTCCTGGCATGTCAGCACTAACATATCCTCCATTTGACATCCTGAGTGAATGACTCCCATGACACCACATAAGCCTTCAGAAGATGCATCCACCTTAACCTAGAAGACTCACAACCTAGGTAGCAGCTGTCACCTGGCTTAACATTCTAGGATGAAAAGAGGAAGGCACAAGTTTGACTGTGAAGTGTCCCAATTCAAAGTTCACTTTACCCACCATGCTCACTCTATGCTCCACTGCCATGAGCTCTCAGCAGCCATCATTCAGTGTGGTTTCTGAGACCCTAGGCTAGTTTCCTGACTAGGATATTCTGGGTGTGCCCAGTCCTGGAGGAGTGGGTTAGGCAGAAATAGCGGTGGAGCCTGTGTTCAGCTTGCTGATCCACATGTCCCCAAGCACACCTCCACCCAACCAGGTGCACTGGAACTGGTGGGGGATAACTGCCTGCTTTTGAGATGCCTGGTGTGGCCAAAGGAGTGTAGCAACACCTTGTGTACCTGAAATTTGCTGTTAGCTGTCAGTCTTCAGAGGAATTCCATATCCTGCCTGGTCTTGGAGAGTTCCATGGAACATGGGGCTGTGCTCTCCTGGCCAAAGAGGTTAGAATCACATTTTGGAAAACCTCAGGTTCCTGTAACTTGCTCCCATCGTCTTCTTTCCTATGACCATCACGACAGAGCTGATGCTTGCTTTTAATCTTGGTCTGGTGCAGCCAGCAGTGGAAGCTTCTCTGGTTGCCATGGCAACTGTGGTGCCATAGTACTGTCAGGCCTTTATTCTGTGACCTCAAGCAAAGTCTGTGGGGCAGTCGCCAGTTCACGGGAGTCACTCCTTAAACTCCATGTTGCTCAAGGCTCCAAAAAACCCTCTGGGGAGAGAAACCAACTGTTTTTCAACTGGAGTCTGGAATCCCCTGGCCATTTACACCCAAACTCCCCAATGCCTTCCCTTCCATCTGGAGAGAGGAGCTCTCCCATTTTTGCTCTCATGTCACAGGAGCACTGATAACCAAGTGAAACATTGTCCTGAGTGTAAATGAAATCAATTGAATCATTGAGAGATCAGGGATACAAATTTTAGCCCGTGTCTCACTGTATCAAATCTTGAGAATGAAAGCTGCAAATATACCGAGAGGAAGATTGACATTGGATGAGGAATGTTTCCTTTCTGCCAACAAATGTGGGTTTTGGGAATCCAGACCTCAAGAGCCATCACCACTTGCCTTTGCCTGTTTATATTTCCTGACATCATCTGGCTAAGTTAATGAGGCATTTCTCATTGAAGGAAACTGACCTTTCCCAGGAGAAACAGCTTCCTCTACCTCACCCCTACCTGAGATTATAGGCAAGACCCATAACCAGAAGTGGCTTGTGTATTTTGCACTGCACTCTGCTGGTTGGAAGTCTCTTAAGTAAAATGTCAAATGGAAAAGAAAAAGAAAAAAGGAACAAGGATGTTGTCAGTAGATTGTGAATGTAATGTATAGTCTTGCCTCTCTGCATGCCCTGTCCTCCATCGATTGCTGATATAATTTTCTTCTCAGGGATCAGCTACAAATGGTTTCCTCCTTCAGTAGGACAGGATAATTCTTTCCCTCAGAACACACCTCTGGACTGTGGGTGTTGAAATGTAAAAAATGTTATTTGCAAGATTGTTGTGAATAGGAGAATTAAGAATTCCTTAGTCATTGATTGGCTTTGTCTCTGTTTGCTTCTCTGCATAGAACTTCACAGACACAGAACCTGACGGGATCATGTCATGTACCTTAAAGGAGCTGTTCCTGTGCTGACCATATTGACCATCCCACAGGGCGCTGGCTTTGCAAGTGTAAAGTTCAATGTTCAAATCCCTCACACTGAAAGAAGGAAACCACAGCCATTAGGCTTGTTGCAGGTGGGTGGTGGGTAGAAACAAGTCAAGAAATGAAAAGCATATGACAATTTGCAAATGCCTGTGGTACAAGTTTCCCGCTCAGTAAGTCGGATCCTACATTAGGATATTCTTGGACCACTCTCATTTTGATATTCAGTGTGGGTCTTCACCTTTGCCTTTTAGCAGAGCTGTTTCTGTTTACATTCATTACGATGTGGTACAGTCTTTTTTTCAGAAGCTGGGTTCAGTGCTGCATATTCCAAATTCAACTCATTTAAATTGTTGTTTTTTGGTATACATGCTGTATTTTAAGGAAAGCCTTGTCTCATGGTTCTTGTGCCAGAAAAGCTATGAATCAACATATGTATCATCAGCTGTCCCTTGTGAGCAACAAGAGAAATCCACAAATTTTCAAGGACTCTGAGGTACTTGCAAGGGGAATGAGGGTCTGAAATGATGGTTGCTTATAGAATGAACTGGCAAGTACTGTTGAGAACAAGGTGACATCTGTGCAGCTATGTTGTATGAAAAAGCCATTTCAGGAACTGTCCCATAACCCCCCCCAGAAAGGGCACGCAGGTGCTACCCTCAAGAGCCAATACAGGACAAACAGAATGTACTGGGACCCCGGGGTTTATCAAGACTGTTAAGTGATATCTGTCCAAGAAATGGGCAGCTGCCCAGGAACCTTATCTATCAAGGACAAGGGAGCCTAGCCCTTACTCATCTCCTGCATAGTTCACCCCTTCCCTCCTCCCTTCTTCCTCCAGGACTGTTCAGTTCTGGTGGGACCCAATGTGATTCAAATAGATTTGCGGGACCCAACCAAAGAGGACAAATATTTAGCTGTTCAAATGTTAACCAATAATATGCAGGTCTTTGTGTGTGAATGCTTGAAAATCTCTTAAATAGAGTGCTTTCTCACCACTTGGGGCCATTCCCCACTCAGTCATTGTAGTGGTCTGAAAGGTTGGTTGTGGTCCAGGCTTGAGCTTGCAATAAAACCTCATTGTGTGTCTTATATTATCATTTTGCACTTTGACTCTCTGGGGATTGGTCAATATTGAACCCCAATATTTGGGGGCTCATCTAGGATAGGATCATCTGACTCCACCCCAGGAGAGACAAATGACCCATGGTACCATGGTTTCTAAGGAGATTTGCTGCAGAAGGAGGATTGGCCACCACCATTTGGTGGGATTACAGGTCCCTATTTGATTGAGAATTCTCATTTGGTGGAAGGAATGGGCTGCAAGTGACCCTGGAGGTTCCACTATTGGAATTTGTGGGAGTCATCCCTGATATTCAGGAGTCGGGCTGAAGTCCTCAGTGGATGCTGTCAGGGCGGCTATTCAGTAAAGGATCCTTTGTCTGATTCTGGTAGTGTGAATGAGAAAGGCATTGGGCCTGTGAGAGTGGTGTGGTTGCTGGCCAGTGAATGTTTGAGAGTCCTGTGATAATTTGTTTTACTGCTTGTATTGCCTCCCTCATTCTTTTTGTTCTGCTTGGTCCCTTTCTCCTCATTATTATGGGACAGGCTCAGGTAACTCCTAAGACTTTCCTCCTGAATCAGTTCTCAGAGGTCCACGGCACAGGATGGAACTTTGGTGTGGACCACCTAAAGAAGGGTAAATTTACTACACTCTGCACCATGGAGTGGCCAACCTCCACCGAGATTTACACCGAGTTAAGTAAGCTTCTCTCTTCATGCACCCCACATCTGTTTGACATGCATCTTTCTTTCTTTTTATTTTTGGAGGATATAATGGGCACCCATCAGCTACTTAAACTCAGTTAGTGCAGTCACCATTTTTCAAGACTTGGGTGAGAGGTTTCTGGCCTAGGAAGTTTTCAATCACCTTCTCTGTACAGACCAGGCATGTTGGAATCTGCCAAAGTTTTTTCCTACTGTTCTGTCCAGGCTCAGAGTGCAATTGCCACCAGTACAGTGCCCCTAGTCCTGATCTATCCAGGATGCATGGAGGTGGAGGAAGGGTTGGAACAACTGTGGGGTTTTCTGGCCCGGGCTACTCTCAGGTGGACCCCAAAGGTTCCTTCCCCAGACTCCCCCTCTCAACCTCACTGAGGGGTATTCAGGGTGATCGGTAGATGAATGGGACTGAGGGAAAGTGCCGATTACCTTTGCCTCCATATGGGTCATACATTGCACAACACTCCCGCACATCCACTCCCTCCTGGATGCTCCCCTTCCCTTGCCAGTCAGACATTAGGAATTCAAACTGTAGGATTAAGGCCTGGGATGATTAGTATGAAAATGCCCAGGTTCCCTTTGTTTGCATAGTTAGCCTTCACTAGTCTAGATATCTAGAGTATCCCTATTACTGTTCCTGTGCTTAAATGTGCTCACTGTGCTCTCTTTAAGCTGCAAGAGGGAGGCATTTAAAAAAAAAACCCTCCCATGAGACCCTCCAAGCAAAGGGCGTTATATGCCTAGCAACCAACAGATGTCCCCTCGCCCTCTGAAGATTCCTTTAGTCTACAGAGCAAAATGATAGGCAAAAGGCACACTTTTTACATTTGTCATTGTTTTCATATTTAGGAGTTTATAGTGGCAGGGAGGAAAGCAGTAATGCCCTTAAGTCTGAATCCTCCCAGGGTCTCTAGCACAGGGCAAACTAGGACCCTAGCACTTTGCCAAACCAGGCCAGAAATAACTTTGGCAAAGTCAGGTAGTGAGAGATGGGTTTTTCTGGACTGTAAGGAAAGCTCTAAATTAGGGAGATGTCCCTAATACTTCTAACTCAGAAGGGAGCTTCTCTCTCAACAGTATTGCCAGGTTCACCACTAGCCTGCATACTGCTGAATTGCAAATGATCAAGAAAAGTGTCTTTCATATGTTATCATGCTTGACATCAATAATCTCTACCATGAGAGGAGAAAGCCTTGAGGAATCACCTACTAAGGGAGGAAGACCAAGGAGACCCTCCCAACTTAAGACAGACAAAATTTAGGGAGGTTTTGGAGGATCCAGATAAATATTGAAATGTTTCAAAAGTTATGCAGGTATTTAACTTCACCTGGGAAATTATGCTATTAACCATCTAGAGCACAGGCAGTTCCCAGAAACCATCCTAACTGGGATTCAGAAACCATCCTAACTGGGATTCAAATAATGAGTAGGATGCCTAGAAAACTATATGAGGCCTTCAGGAAAACCCTGCTATTTTCATGGAGAGACTCAGGAAGGCAATAAGAAAACACACCACCCTGAATCCTGAATCCATAAAGGGCCGCCTACTTTTAAAGTATCATTCAGTCAGTCCCAAACATTTAGAGGAAATTACAAAAATTGGCATGTGACCCTGATCAGTCCTTAGATGATCTTCTCCAGCTTGCATCTTCCATTTTTTAATAGAGATCAAAAAGACAGAAAAGGGAGCATAAAGACAAGAAAAAGAGCTTATTAAAGATCATTCAAAATGACAGAAACTATTAATGACTTGCAATAGCCCATAGAATTTACCCATTTTAGGAGTTAAAAAGCAAACTGCCTAGTCAAAAACCTTAGAAAAATGAAGCAGTAATTTCCCCCCACCCTGTAGTTCTTACTCTGCTATCTGAAATTCCAGCTGCTGCTTGGTTTACTAAGTTAGATTTACAAGACAGATTTTCCTGTATACACTAGACTCTGAATAGCAATTTCTGTTTGTCTTTGAGGAACTAGATAATGTGTCTCAACTAACCTAGACATTGTTGCCTCAGGATTTAGAGATGGCCCTCACCTGTTTGAACAAACCTTAGCTAAGGACTTAACAAAGTTCAGAGATAAAACATCTGTAATTGTTCTCCAGGATGTAAATGACATTCATTATGTGCCTCACCCAGGAGGAATGTCAAAAGGCCATTGCAAAACTCCTAAACTTCTTAGCTGATAGGAATTATAAGATCTCAAAAAAAAAGCTTAATTATGCCACCAACAGGTTCAATACTACAGGAAAATAGCCACCATAGGACAATATTCTGCCCCAGGAATATAAAAAATGGGACTTACTTCAAGCTCCTGTCCTCAGCTTACCTATAAAGCAAGATATAACCTGTTTGTCATGAAGTGAAAAATAAATACTGGACAGGCAGCTGTAGGCAGCTCAATAGCCAATTGCATCTCAGTGAGGAGCTTAGCATAGTTGCTTCATTCTCAAAAGTAATGTAAAATAAGGTCTCATAATTTTCTTTGACATCCAAGCCTGTCCAGATAGAAATGGCTAAAATGCCCTAGGCACAAAGTTTCTGCTAAAACCTGTTAGCACAGTTCCTTCCAGATCTCAGTCAAGGTTTACATTGAAATGTAAATAGAGAAAGCCTGAAGGCTCAGTAGGAGACCGGTCTCAAACACCCCCCCCCCAAAAAAAGAAAAAGGTAAAAAGAGTCTTACCTGAACTCCAGCAAAAGTAAATTTTATGGTACTTTACTAAAGTGATTAATGGCCATATCATCTTTTTCAGAATTCTTGTTTTTTTTAATTGAATATTTTTGACCTCATGACTTTTTAATCAGTTCTAGTTTTTTTTAATCAACTAGAGTTTTTGAACATCTGTTACATTGCAATGGAGATTCACCTATAAAGTTACAATGCCTTTGATTTTGTGTTATTTGTATGTCATGTTGTCTGATGTCATGTTATATCTGTATCAAAATTGAGTTCTCCTAAAATTAAAATTTTAAAAATGGATCCAGATACTTTTAATTCACATGATTTAAAAGGGTTCACTTTAAATTGGGTAAACTAATAAAAAGTAACATGTCTTTGAAAATAACTCACAAGTCTCTAGGTGGTCATACTACTGAAATGTTAATGTTAATAGACTGTCTAATATCAATTGTTTCTAGGACTTTCCTTCAACAGGAAAGAGATGGCAAATACTGTTCAGGACACTTGTCTGATATCTTGTTTTTTACAAAATAAGTGAATTAGAGTTAACATGTGTGGGATTACTCAAATGTGTTAAAGACATCTGATTAATTTATAAAGTTAAGTGCTAATTGTTAAATAATATTGAGTACTCTTTACCTCCTTAAATTTCATGGGGTAACATACTTAAACATTGTTGGTGTTTTCATAGGATGGTAAATAAAAAGGTTTTAAAATTGCTCTGTGTCATCACTAAATTAAAAACAAGGTTACTAAGAGTTATGTCCTAACAGGTACAATTCTATGTACAATGGGTTCCAAAAGTTTCAACTGTGTTTCAATTATAGTACTATAAATAACAAAATATTTAATCTTATTAAAATGGAGTAATTTATCTAAATTCAGAAATTTCTTAAGAGTTGTTTCAGAATGTGAGCAAAAAGGGGTCAACAAATAGGAAAGAGAAAATGAAAGGTTCTAGATATGGAAATTTAGTGAAGAACAAAATGTTTCTGTGTAAAAAAAGTATTTATGTGATGAAATACATGAGGGTCTAAATAAGTGCTAAGAAAGTCTGTGTAAGTAAAGGGCAAATTTCAACAAGTTTGCATATAACTAAGTTGGTTGTATGTATGTGAGACAGTTAAAGTTATTTAAGGTTTTTCCTAAGGTGAAATACTAATGTTCTGATATAAACCAAAGTTTAATCTATATGGTAAAATGACAACAATTTCTTAGAAAAACTAATTTACTCTTAACTTTGTGTCTATTAAGTTTTATTCTTTAAAACAATTAGTCTTAAAAATTGGGGTTTATACAATTATGTTTAAACAACTCTTAGAGTGCTGTACTATGTTACAGAGTCTAAATGTTCCTTTAAAACCAAATTTGGTAATATAAAAGTGTCAAGGTAATCGTGAAATGGTCACTTTTTGTATATTAAATGTGCTCATATTTTCCAGGTATACAAGTTTTTAAAGCAGGGAATTTATCAAGCTGCTATTCTCAAGATTAAACTTGTCTGTCATGGTAATTTTAAACTTAAAAAGAGTAAATTTTATTGGGGATTTATTTCTATCATTTAATGTTCTATTATAGCATCTGTTATTAATATGGTATATGTAAAATTTGTTACTTTTTACAATGAGATAAAGAATTTCCAATGTATATGTATTTCTAAAAGTTAGAGCCTGATTTTTTTAAAGGTTAATATTGTGAAACATGAAAATATTTTGCCACTTTGCCACACAAAAGGAAAGTTAAAAGATCTCCCATACTTTCTTTAATTCATGTTTTAGATATAATGTTAAATTGTGTTAACTAATAGACCCAGAAATCAATATGTGTAAATTTCTTAAAGTGATATTTAAGAAAGAAGCAAATATCAGCATCAGAATTAGAACACTTCACTTAATATTTGTAAAGAGTCATGCTTTACCAGAGATAAGGCTCTGCCTCCCACCTTACTGCATGTTAGAGTGACTCCAAAATAAGTCAGACTTTAGCTTATTTAAAGTTATAGTCAAGAGATTGGTTTTTGTTGTAAAATTCTGTGATCTCAAACAGGGGATATAATGTATAGCTCAGCCAAAGTTTAAGATAGCTATTATATAAGCTGAATATATTTTTTACTCTTGCTAATTTCATTTTGTAAAACTGTTAATAAAGACTGGAAGCTACAAATAAAAGATTCTTAGGCAAATGTGCCTGATAACTATCAAGAGAAACTGCCAGAGTCAGAAATTTTTAGTCAGTTTACACAGGTAAACTTAATTCTATTTGCTGCTAGTATGATTATCAAGCCCTAAGTAACAGAAGTATAGAGATCTCTACTTAACACAGGTTATACCAATAAAGGGCTATTTTACAAAATTCAGATGACATTAAGTAGCTTAACTATATTTTCTGGGGACATCAATGACAATAAGAGTTAAATGTTGTGTTTACATTCCTGATAACCTGGAAAATGATAAAATCCCCAAATTTGTCTTCTCCAGCCTTTGTTAGACCTTGTTATGGGAACAATTTCTCAGTTCTTCCACCTCCTGATGAGAGATTGACTTCTGACATCTTCACAATATTCATTAGCATGTTCCAGATGCTGCAATATTTACTTTGTACAATCTCATTTCAGTACTCATGTCTTTTTGTTCTCCTATCATAGAAGCACCCACCCCGAGATGACTTTACAACCTGCTCTTCCCCAACCAGAATTCTACCTTGGATTCCTCAATTGACCCAATTTGAAAAGGGAACTCCAAACTGCTTGCCCCTCACTGCCCACTTTCAGCTTTGAAGCAGTCAGAACAATCTGTGCCCCCTTTTCTCACAGCAGTAAGGAATTCCTAAAGCAAAAGAGGGAAATGAAGCCAGAATTGGGGACAGGCAGTTAGTGTAGAAATAGGGAATCGGGTCAAATTGAGGAAATAAAGGCCATGAAAGCCATCTGCCTCTGGAAGTTGGAATAGCTTTTGTTAAGGACCATGTAAGCATGGTCTAACTGATGGAGCTAAGGCAACAATACAAGAGAATACTGACCTCAGATGATGAATATGCGTGACACCGGAATGAGCATGATTCCTCATTATGAACAACTGAAGGGGGGAATGTTGAGAACAAGGTGAAATCTGTGCAGCTATATTGTATGAAAAAGCCATTTCAGAAGCTGGCCACAAGCCCCCCTACAAGGAAAGGGTGCACAGGTGCTACCCTGAAGAGTCAATGCAGGCAAACAGAATGTACTGGGCCCCTGGAGTTTATCAAGGCTGTTAAGAGATATCTGTCCAAGAAATGGGCAGCTGCCCAGGAACCTTATTATCAAGGACAAGGGGGCCAAGCACTGACTCATCTCCTGCATAGTTCACCCCTTCCCTCCTCAATTCTTCCTCCAGGACATTCAGTTCTGGGGGATCCCAAAAGAATCAAATAGATTGGCAGGACCCACCCAAAGAGGACAAATGTCAGACTCTTCAAATGTTAACCAATAATATACAGGTCTTTGTGTGTGAATGCTTGAAAATCTCTTAAATAGAGTGCTTTCTCACCAGTTGGGGCCATTCCCCACTCAGCCATTGTAGTGGTCTGAGAGGCTTGTTGTGGTCCAACATCAAGCTTACAATAAAACCTCATTGTGTGTCTTGCATTATCACGTGTGCATTTTGACTCTCTGGTGATCAGTTGATATTGAACCCCAATAGTACTATTTCATGTATTTGTAGAATATGTTGAACCTGAAGACATGTCATGGAATTTGAGGGTGGATGATCATGGCTGAGTAGTTTTAGAATGTCTCTTCATTGAAGTAGGCTTTCAGCACCAACAGCCTTCTGTTTTTGGTGCCCATGCAATGTCCTTGCTCTCCCTGTTTGAATATTCATCTTGGAATCTTTTCATCATAGCCCTTAGAACAAGGTGCATGTTCCAGTCTGGAGTTACACCATGTGATGCTGTGTTCCCTGTGCCATCAGCAGGCTCTTCTATGATCCACTGACTTGTAGTCATCCCGGGGCTGCTAAGATGACTGGGGGAAATTTTCCACAGGACCTTGTGCCAGGCTGGCATTAGTCTGGTCAAGAGAAAGAGCACATGTGTGAACACAGATAGGTCAGTCATGTCTGCATTTTGAGGTGAGTTGACGTGACCCTGGAATTTCTCAGCAGGTAAATTTCTGAGTGCATCTTAGTTGTAAGGCCATAGCCAAGGAGGTGTGGTCTTGCACGTGTAGTGAGCAAAGAATATCTCTCCTGGCATGTCAGCACCAACATATCCTCCATTTGACATCCTGAGTGAATGACTCCCATGACACCACATAAGCCTTCAGAAGATGCATCGACCTTCACCTAGAAGACCCACTTCCCAGGTTCCAGCTGTCACCTGGCTGAACTTTCTATAAAAAAAGGAGCAACATGCAAGATTGGGTATGATGTGTCCCAATTCAAAGATCACTAAACCCACCATGCTCTCTGCATTTTTCACTGCCATAAGCTCTCACCAGCCATCATTTGGTGTGGTTGCTAGGGCCCTAGGCTAGTTTTCTGACTAGGATATTCCAGACATGCCCAGTCCTGGAAGAGAGGGTTAGGAAGACAATAGCGCTGGAGCTGGTCCTCAGCTTGATGATCCATGTATCCCAAGCCCACCTTTACCCAAAGAGGACCTCTGGAAATTTTGGGGTATAACTGCCTGCTGTCAAGATGCCCGGTGTGGCCAAATGAATGCAGTGACACCTAGTGGAACTGATGTTTAGTGTGAGATGTCAGGCTTCAGAGGAGTTCCTTGTCCTGTCTGGTCCTGGAGGGATCCATGGACCGTGGAGCTATGTTCTCCTGGCCAAAGAGGTAAGAATAACATTTTTGAAAACCACAGTTCCCTGGCACTCGCTCCGGTCTTCTTTCCTATGACCATCACAACTGAGCTGGTGCTTGTTTCAATCTTGGTCTGAAGGAGCCAGGAGCAGAAACTTCTCTGGTTGCCATGGGAACCATGACTCCATGGTGCTGTCAGGCCTTTCCTCTGTGACCTCAGGTGAAATCTGTGGGGCGGTTGCCAAGTCACGAGAGCCACTCCTCAAACTCCATGTTGTTCAAGGCTTCAAAAATCCCTCTGAACAGAGAAACCAACTGTTCTCCAACTGGAGCCTGGAATCCCCTAGCCATTCACACCCAAACTCCCCAATGCCTACCCCTTTCATCTGGAGAGAGGAGCTCTCCCATTTTTGCTCTTGTGTCACAGAAGCATGGTAACCAAGTGAGTTGTTGTTATGAGTGTAACTGAATTCAACTGGATCATTGAGAGATCAGGGATATGAATTTTAGCCCTTTTCTCACTGTAACAAATCTGAGAGTGAAAGCTGCAAACATACCGAGAGGAAGATTGAATTTGGATGAGGAATGTTTCCTTTCTGCCAGCAAATGTGGGTCCTGGGAACACAGAACTCAAGAGCCATCACCACTTGCCTGTGCCTGTTTATAATTTCTGACATTGATTGGCTAAGTTGATGAGGCAGTTCCTCACTGAAGAAAACTGGCCTTTCCCAGGAAAAACACCTTCCTCTACCTCACCCCTACCTGAGATGATAAGCAAGATCCAGAACCAGCACTGACTTGTGTATTTAGCACTGCACTCTGCTGGGTAGAAGTCTCTTAAGTAAAATGCCAAAAGGAAAAGTTAAAAAAAAAAGATCAAAAAAGTTGTCAGTAGATAGTGAATGTAATAGCTGGGGATGCAATGGCAAATGACCCTAAAATCTCCTTTCATAGTAACAACCTGAGCACATTGTAAAACCCACATAGTCCTTCCTCTCCTCATGCACTGTCCTCCTTGGATCATTGACATAATTTTCTGCTCAGGGATCAGCTACAACTGCTTTCCTCCTTAAGTAAAGATGAGATAATTCTTTCCCTCAGGGCAGACCTCTAGACTGTTGGTGTAGACACATAAAAAACGTCATTTGTAACATTTGCAAGATTGTTGTGAAAAGGATAATTAAGATTTCCTTAATCATTTATTGGATTTGTCTAGGGTTGCTTTTTTGCATAGAACTTCACAGACACAGAACCTGATGGGATCTTAAGCTACCTTAAAGGAGCTGTTCCTGTGCTGACCATATAGACCATCCCATAGGGCGCTGGATTTGCAAGGGGATAAGGCCGGGGTTCAAATCCCCAGCACCATGGGATTGGAAAAAAAAATAAGCAAAGACATTTGGGAGGCTGCAAACCTCCTATCCTCTCAACCTTTTTATTTTTCTCCTCTCTTATTCAATGGAATCAACCCTTTTCAACAACTACCAGTTTAACCTGCAAGCAATTTCCATTGACTCCTTGCATTCAGGTGTTGCACTCAAAGGCAGCAGTGCATCTGCGGTCACCTGCATTTCTTATGACTACGTGTTCCTTCACATCTTTCAACTCTCATCAGTTCAGACGTTACTACTCACTCATAAGTACGCTATCACCATCATTTCCTAGCAAATTCACTTCATTGGCAAAGGGCACCAGGTTGCAGTGTCCCAAAATTCAAATTGACACTTCCCTGGCCCTTGCAAATTTAGAGACTTCTTGGACACAATCCAAGACTGCAAGTGAAGGGGACTTGCACACCTGAGCACTTGCCATGTGAACCACAATGTCAATTCAAAAACCAACATGTAAAAACAAAAGACAGCTGTCACTGGCCCTCATATCCTAGTCAGTTTTATTTTGTATTGGCTTGCTTATGACTTGATGCAAAATGGTAGGATTTGGGGCTGAATCCATGTCAGTTTGTGCTGAAAGCATTGATGAGAAAGGGGGAATTTACCACCTACTCTCCCACTATCATTGGAGCTCCAGTGTCAAAAGGAAAGGAAAGCTTGTAGAGACTCTTGTTAATTTTGATGGATGTCCTCAATACATGCACCTGTAGAAGCGGGAAAAGCATATGTTGTTATCATGTTTACAGGGACCTGGAAATTATTAGATTGTTCTTTGTAGGGTAAGGGGAAAAAATAAATTCATTGCAAGAACTCACACTGAAAGTAGAAAACCAGAGATATTAGGCATTTTGCATATTGGTGGTGTGAAGAAGCAAGTCAAGAAATGAAAAGCATTTGACAATTTGCAAATGCCTGTGGTACAAGTTTCCTGTTCAGTAAGTCCTATTCCACATTCAGATATTCTCCTGTTTTTGTATTCAGTTTTGGGTTTTCACTTTTGCCTTTCAGCAGAGCTGTTTCTTTTACATTTCTGATATTGTGATGCAGTCTTTTTTTGGAGAGCCAGGTTCAGTGCTGCATAATCCAAATTCAAATCATTTAAATTGTAGTTCATGGGTATTCATGCTATGTTTAAAGAATGTCTTTTATCATGGTTCTTGTGCCAGAAAAGCTCTGAATCAGCATATGTGTAATCAGCTGTCCCTTGAGAGCAACAAGAAAGAGCCACGAGTTTGCAAGGACTTTGAAGTCCTGTAAGAGGAATTAGGGTCTGTAATGATGGTTGCTTACAGAATGAACTGGCAAGTACTACTTCCTCTATTTGAAGAGTATGTTGAACCTGAAGACATGTCGTGGAATTTGAGGGTGGATTATGATGGCTGAATACTTTTAAAATGTCTCTTCATTGAAGTAGGCTTTCAGCACCAACAGCCTTCTACTTTTGGTGCCATCAAAATGATTTGCCCTCTCTCTCTTTGAGTATTCATCTTGGAAGCTTTTCATCATAGCCTTTCAGCATGGTGCATGTTCCAATCTGCAGTTATGTCATGTTATACTGTGTTTCTCATGCCATCAGCTGGCTCTTGAATCATTCTATGACTTGTAGTTGTCATCCTCCTGTGGATGGTAAGAGGACTGTTGGAAATTTTCTACAGGGTCTTTTGCCAGGTTAGCACTAGTCTTGTCAAGAGTAAGAACACATGTGAGAACACATATATTCCAGGCATTTCTGCATCTCAAAGTGAGTTGAGGTGGTCCTGAAATTTCTCAGCAGGTAAATTTCTGAGTGCATCTTAGTTATAAGGCCACAGTCAAGGAGGTATTGCCTTGCAGGTGTAGTGAGCACCAGAATATCTCTCCTGGCATGTCAGCACCATCCTATTGTCTGTGCAACATCCTGAGTTATTGACTCCAAGACACCACATAAGCCTTCAGTAGATGCATTCACCTTCACCTGGAAGACCCACTTCCCAGTTTCAGCTGTCTCCTGGCTGAACTTTCTAGGAAAAAAGGAGCAACCGGCAAGATTGTGTGTGTAGTGTCTCAATTCAAAGATCACTTAACCCACCATGCTCACTGCATGCTCCACTGTCATGAGGGAACACCAGTCATCATTCTGTGTGGTTGATAGGGTCCTAGGCTCATTTTCTGCATTTTGCACAGCTGTTACCTGGTTAGAATTTTTCAATGTAAAATCTAAAAGGAAAATTAAAAAAAAATAGATCAAGGAAGGTGTCAGTAGATAGTGAATATAATGTCTGGGGATGCAATGGTGAATGATCCCCCAAATCTCCTTCTATACTAAAAATGTGAGCATATTCTAATACCCACATAGACCTGCCTTTCCTCATGCCTTTGCCTGCATGGATAACTGGTATAATTTTGTGCTCAGGAATCAGCTACAACCAGTTTCCTCTTTAAGTAAAGATGGGATAATTCTTTCTCTCAGGACACACCCCTGGTCTGTGTGTGTTGAGATGCAAAAAAGGTTATTTGCAAGGTTGTTGTGCAAAGGAGACTTAAGAATTCCTTAGGCATTGTTTGGTTTTATCTAGGGTTGCTTCTCTGCAAAGAACTTCACAATCCCTGAAGTTGAGTGCATGTAAAAATTTACCTTAAAGGAGCTTAGCATGTGTTGACTATGTAGACAATTCCTTATATCACTTACCTCACAATCTGGGATACTGGCATTTGAATCCCCAACAACACGGAATGGGAAAACTGAAAAAAAAAAAAAAAAAAACAAGACTAAACACTCCTGAGGAAGCCAAAGTTCCATTCTCTCAACTTTTTTTTTCTCAATCAACACTCTTGAAAAAAATTCCAGTTTCACATGCAAGCAATTGTCATTGCCACCTTTCAGCAAGGAACTGCACTCAAAGGGAGCAGTGCTTCCCTAGTCACCTGTGTAATTCAAAGCTGTTCTCCTCCCCCTTTCTGGTGCAGCCATTTTCCTCACCTCCCAACTTCTTGTCAGTCTGTGAACATGCTAGCTAGCTTTTGGTTCATCAGTCAGCTTACAAGTATCCTTCTGCATTGTTGGTCACCCCTTAGCCCAGTGGAACTTCAACTGCTTGAGGGTAGCTGCCTCACCATCTTTTCTCATGTTTTTTCTCCCCCGACTCACTTTCTTTCTCCTACTCACTTTCTTTCTCCTCCTGTCTTTCCACACTCTCTCTTGTGCATGCCCTTTCTCTTTCCTTTCTCTTTTCCTCTCATTTTCTCTCTTACCCTGCAGGGAGACACTCTGTTTGCTTAATAAACTCCCTTCTGTGATTTCCCATGTCCAGCGTGGTTTTTGTGGGTTTTCTTACAACGTGCATTTTGTAAGAGTACAAGTTCTTTCACATCACTCAAATCTCATTAGATCATAGGTTACAACTCTCTCAGGGGTATGCTGATGTGGACATTTCATTAGCAACTTATTCAACTAGTTACTGTCCACAAGGCTGCAGTGGCAGGAAGATCAAAATGACACCTTGGAAATTTCCAGGCTTTTTTAATACACTCCAGACTGCCTATGACTGGGACTTTTACACCTGAGCACTATCCATGTGAACCACAAGTTCAACTGGAAAGCCAACATGTGAAGACAAAAGACAGCTGCCCTTGGCACTGACTTTCTGAGTCAGTTTTTCTTTGCATTGTCTTGCTTATAATTTGAAGAAAAATGGTAGGATTTGGGATTGAATCCATGTTAGTTTCTGCTGATAGTATTCAGTTGAAATGGGAGAATTTATGACCTACTGTTGCAGTATCTTTGGAGCTCAGTGTCAAAAGAAATGGAACAGGAAATTTGCATCTCATTGAAATTTGTATTCTAATTATCTCAGTTGAGTCCATAATCCCAGTGATTTGGGAGGTTGAGTTAGAAGAATCTCAAGTTCAAAGTCAACCTCAGGAACTTAGAAAGCCCTAAGAAACTCAGGGAGAACCTGTTTCCAAATAAAATTAAAAAAAAAGGCCTAGGTATGTGAGTCAGTGACTCAACACCCCTGGGTTCATTACCTGGTACCAAAATACATAACCTTGGTTGGGAGATTGAAATATGGAGAGTGACCTGGGACATCTTGTGCTTCCTAGGAAAGAAGGAAGAGAAGTAGGAATATGTAAGGGTGACAGGAAAGAAGCAGAGAGAAAAGGAATGAAAAAGGAAGGTATTCACAGAATATTGGAATTATTTCCCATGGGCTTACAGGCAGGTTCAAGGGGACTTATTCCTCATTGGACCATTCTTTACTTTATCAAGGGATTTGTTTCTTCCCTTAGAAATTCTGGTTCTTCAACTGGTCCTCCATGTTAGTGGTCTCCACATCTCCCTATAATATCTGAAAGCTCAATCCTTTTCCCTGATGCCAATCCAATATGAAGACATGGTTTTGAGAAAAAGGGAAAAAAATGTTTACTGCTTTGCTAGAAAAGGAGAAGAAATGAGGACATGTGTCCCAAAGCCTGTGGTTCTACAAATTGATAGAAACAGAGGACTTTTAAAGAGATGACTAAGAATCTACATTCCAAGTGTTCTCTGTCTGCAGTTGTAATTTATTCATTAATTTGTAAGAGAGTAATATCTGAGATCTTCTGGTCTCCACAGTCTGGATTACTTTGTTATTATGGTGGATGTGTGATCAAGGACAGAGAGATTTTCCTAGGATGGGGAAGAAAAATATTCCTGTTTTCCTTAGATTTGGAAGGAAGAGAGATTAAGGAGCAGCAGAGAGAAAAAAAGGTACAGAAACATGTCCATTTAAAATATAAGTTGTAATGACAGAGCAGCAAGGGTTATATTCAAAGCATAAAGGATTAAACTCTTTGGAGTAAGAGTTGAATTTTAAGTGGATATGTCCTCATTATTCAAGACAACACTTCATGGAATGTACATGTCCCATGCCAGAGCTGGGAGATATTCTCTCCATTTTGTGTCCATTACAGCTTATCCATGAGCTGTGGTAGGTAAACTCAATGTATTTTAGTCAGACACTCCTCCTTTCCTCCTTAATTCAAACTACAGAGAAAGCCTTTCCTGCCAACCATGGCTTTCTATATACTTTTCAGATCATAAACTCTGTGTCACATCATAATATCAGCCCCACTTTATTTTTCCTTGGGTGTGTACCACTACATCTATGTATATCAATGTTCTTGCTGAATTTCCACACAAGCTTTGTCAGGTAAGCAAGAGTACAATATTCCCATTTTTTGTACTATGCTGTAAGTGAAGGGGGATATTTAAGAAAACACCTCAGAGCATTTTCTTTTCAAGCATAGGGGGAGTAAATTCCCATTGGATCAGGTTTTTTGTATGAGTTAAGGAATCACTTGTTTCAGAACAGAGAAAGAAGTGGTCACACTTGTTTGATGAAAGGGTCTCTCAGGTTTCTTGGGGATTTAAAATATTGACCTTCTTCATAACATATTTTGTTTGCTATTACATATATTTATAGGGGTGCTTAATCACTGAGCAACATCCCCAGCTCTTTTTGCTTTTATTTTAGAGATCAGGTTTTGCTAAGTTGCTCAGGTTCTTGCTAAGTAAATGAAAATAGCCTCATAACTATGATTCTTTTCCCTCAGCCTCTTAAGGATCACAGACATGTGCCACCATGGCAAGAAGTAAAAATCTTTAAAGTGAATTTGGTTTAAGCATTGTTAGACAGGACCACTAAAACCTGAAAAGAAAATACATTAAAAAAAGAGAGTGCTGTGAATCTTTCCTTCCCACCATAGTGATCTTTAAGTAGGTGAGGCTTGTTCATAACTTAACATGCTTTTATGAGTAGTTTTCATTTTACAGAAAAATATAGCATGTAGTACCAAGTTCCCATAGGCCTTCCTGCATAAAGTTTCCCCTGTTATTTACATCTTACCTCTGATAAATTAGTTACCATTGCCACACTAATATAAGGTTAATAATATGATACATTTCTTAAGTAGTTGTGTAATTTTGTTATGATAAAAACAGTTCTCAATATCCACCATTACAGAATCTTACAGAATAGATTAATCACCCCAAGTTTTCCTATTCTTCCACCACTAATATTTTTATCATCTTTTGTTTTTCATTTTGCATAACATCATAGAGATAAAATCACCTGGATTGGAATTTCACACCAGCTGTTTTCCTTTACCAGTCTGCTTGATTTTTTGACTTTTTAAAAATTGTCAAGCAATATTATGTTTTGTGAATATGTCAGAGTTTTTTTATTAATAACAGAAAATTACTCATGAGTTGGTGAGTTGATTGTTTTCTCTTTTTGGCTATCATGAAAAAAGAAACTAAGGCCATTTGTATTAGCTTTTGTGTGGATGTAAGCTTTCAACTCCTTTGGATAACCATTAGGAATGTGATTTTTGTGACAGATAAAAGCCTGTATTCAGTTTTGTAAGAATCCACCAAACTGTTTTTTGAATCCACTAGAAATGTGGGAGAGTTCCTTTTGCTCCTCATTTTGTCATCAATTGGTGTTGACTGCTTTGAAATTTGTCTATTCATACATGTGGGGTTAATTTGTTGTCCCCTGTAATTTGGTGTTGAGAAATTTCTTCTTATATGCAATGTGTATATCTTCTTGAGGGTTTTCTTCCAATTTTTTATTCATTTTTTTGTTTTACTTTCTTTTTATAAGTCTTATTTATTTATTTATTTTAAAAATTTTTGTTCAGGTAAAACTGATGGATGATCAACTATACATATGTAATATATACTTTGTTGTTTGCTTATACATTTACACATGAATTCATCACCACAATCTATATAGTGAGCAAGGGTGAAATCACACCCAAAATATTTCTCATTTTCCTTTGCAATTTTTCCATCTTCCCTCACCCTCCTTACAGAAGCATCCACTGACTGGATTTTAACAGTCACATAAATCACAAAAGAGTTTGGAATTCAGACAATTCAGACAAATCAGTGGCCTTGAACCCTAGTTTGAAAGGTGGTTGACCCTAGAATAAGGACTTTGTTTGTTAGTCTTACTGTACTCATCACTAAAATCAGAATTCCTTCCATGAGGGCCCAAGACCTTGAGGAGAAATAGTATCCAAATATATGAAGAATTTAAAATGGTGCTTGAACAGCTTAGGCTGTCAATTCCTGGCTGTCACTGATACTCTCAGATGTGCTTTGAATTGCGATCTCATAAATACTTGGGAGTCTGCAGCTCCACAGTGACTTCTACCACCTAGACCTAGATTCCCTGCAATTGAGTCAACTTCAGTGTTTTCAGATTTTTAAAAGTTTTTGACATTAACTTCTCATAATTGTGACCATTTAAATATGTGCAATTTAGTGACATTTACAGTATTGTGACATAATCTCCATCTTTATTTGTTTCACATCATTTCATCACCACAAAGAAAACCATCTCCTCATTAAACAACCACTCCATTTTATGCCCTCCCAGGTACTTGCAACAACCATTCAATTTTCTGTCTGGGGTTTCCACAATCTGGATATCTCATATGAATTGTATTATGCAGTATGTGATATTTTATTTCAGATTTTATTCAGTTACATTTATATTAAAAAATATTCATGTTGTAGTATGTATCAGTATTTTTTTTCCTTTTATGGCAGTGTAATTTTCTACCACAAATATGTATTTGTAGGTGCATATGTGCATGTATGTGTGCATGTATATGTAATTTGTTTATCCTTTTATCTGTTGGTTGTCATTTGGATTCTTTTCCCCTTTTAGTGGCATAAATGGTGCTGCTATGAATATTCATGTTTAAGTGTTTGAGCATCTGTTTGCAATTCATTTGAGCATACAGCTAGGAGTGGAATTTATATATCTATGGAAAATCCATTTTGAAATTTTTAAGAAGTTATCAAACTGTTATCTATACCTATTTCACAATTCCACATTTTTACTAGGAATATAAAAGGAATCCAATTTATCCACATTGTTATACTTTCTGCACTTGCTATTTTAATTTTTAAAATTATACCATCTTTGTGGTGTGGCATGGTATCTCACACATGTGTTTTTGTGTGTGTTTCATAATTTGGACCAAACCCATGCCCTATATAACTGAATTACATCTACAGGCTCCTTAATTTTTTGTTTGGAGTCAGTGTCTCATTAAGTTTCCCAGGTTGGCCTGGAACTTGCCATCCTACTGCCATCATTTCTTAAGTAGGTGTGATTGAGTGTTCCACAGTGCCCTTCTCTCATTGTCATTTTGAATTGCATTTCTGTAATGAATAATAATGAGCATATTTTGAGGAGCTTCTTTGGTCATTTTTGTACTGACTAGTATTTTCTATTTAAGTCCTTTGCTCATGCTACTTTTGTTTATTTATGTTATTTTTTTAATGGGTATTGCACCTAGAGTTGCTTAGTCACTGAGCCAAGTTCCCAGCCCTTTCTGTTAATTTTTAAGATTTTGAGCCAGGTTTTTGCTAAGTTGCTCAAAGCCTCACTAATTTGCAGATGCTGTCCTCATACTTCTAGTCACCTTCATCAGCATTCTGAGGTGCTATGATTACAGGCATATGTTGAGTCAATATCTTTGTTGTTTTGAGGTGCAAGGGTTCTTTATATATTCTAGATTGTAAACACACAAATATAAGAACACACACGCACACACACTTACATATACATACACACACATCCACATCCACAAAGTAGTTCTCAAATAATTTTCCCAATGCTAAGGTTGTGTTTCTTAATAATACCCTTTGGAACATGAAAACATTTAATTTTGATGAAATTCAGTTTAGCTGCTGATTATTTTTTGGTGTATGTAAGAATCCATTGCCAAGTTCAAGGTCATAAAAATTTACTACCTTGTGCTATGGTTGTGACATGTGTGAGGCACTGGGTTTAATTCACAACACTACATATAAATAAATGAACAAAATGAAAATCTTTTGACTACTAAAATATTTTAAAAATATTACTCCTTTTTTTCTCCTAAGGGATTCATACATTTTAATTTTTTTTAGTTTTTCATGGACAAAACTCCTTTATTTTATATATTTAATTTTATATCAATCTGAAGAAAGAACCCACTGCCTCACACATGCTAGGCAAGTGCTCTATTACTGAGCTAAAAACTCAATGAAGTATTTTAGATATTTAAGTTTTATATTTAGGTGTGATTATAAGATTTAATTTTTGAATGTGGTGTGACATGAGTTCATATAAAACTTTTGCATGTGGATATTCATTTGGCACAACACCTTTAGTGACATTTCTATCTTTTATCCTTTGTGTATGTTATAAAAAATAAATTGGTCACAAATGCATACATTTATTTTTGACATTCTTCAGATATCCTTACCTATTATTACCAAATCATGTCTGGCTTATGTAATGATTGTTGGACTTCCACTCTACATCAGCTTTCCTATCCATTCAGAATTACCATATGTTATTAAGAGCAGTTTTCACTTATAATGTCATTTTAAAGTTTTGTGGGGTAGTATATTATTTTGTTTTCTTCTTTTTTCTTTATTTTATACTTTTGGGATTTTTTTAAGTTGTAAATGGACACACTACATTTTATTTATTTATTTATTTATTTATTTATTTATTTATTTATTTGCAGTGCTGGGGATTGAACCCATGGTCTTGTGCATGTGAGGCAAGCACTCTACCAACTGAGCTATATCCCCAGCCCTATTTTATTCTTTAGTGTGTTGCTGATGATTGAATCCAGTGCCTCATGCATATGTGGCAAGAGCTATACCACTTGATGAAACCCCAGGTACTTATTGAATTCTTTACAAATTGATGAATTGAGTTGGGAGGATTCCCTAATTGTGCAGAATTATAACTCTAAAGACATCAGTATCAATGGAGCAATTGTATACATGAATACATTATTTTAGTGTTTCTTTATTCTGGTGTATTTTTAGATATAATACCTTTAATTCACCAACTAAGCCAATACTAAATGGGGTGCACTCTCTAAGACACATTGTTTAAATTTGCATCCATGATCTTCCATTGGGTTCAAGTGTGACCGTGAGTAATCTATAATGCTAAATTCTGATCATCTGTAAAATATAGGCAGTCTCATTACCTGTATTTGACAGGTATTATATATGAAAGAAAATGATGATAACAAATATAAAAGTGTTTATTACATATAATGACCTTTAGAAATATTGGCCATTATGTTTTATTTATGCATTTGACCATACATGTACCTTCTGAGATTTTGAGGTTACTTCTTTGTTCCCTCAAAAATTTCCCATAATATTAGAACATTTTATCAATACCTGTAGCAAGATATTTTGTGGTTTTTAATTTTTTTCAAATCCCCACACTATCCACCTTATATCTCTGCTATTATCATCATCACTACAGTAACAGTCCTAAGAGAGCCAAATGCAGTTATCAAATATTAGTAAGAAATATTATAATGATTTTTACTAAGTTATCTGGAATTGGGATAGGAATTAATGTCACAGTTAAACTACATTCAGAGTCATTGTATTGTAAGTTTTTCACTAAATAAAAATCATTTTACCCAAGCCTGAAAAACGGGCCTTCAAAAAAATCCTTATTTTCATCTCATGTAGTATACAATTTTCTTGTTCAGAGTCCCAATCTTAAACCTGCTACAGAAAATTTAGTATTGATCTACTGATGGAATATTTCCTATACAAGACATGTTTGTGCATTAATTCAAATGCCTAAAATCATGGGTATGTATTTTACAACTATTTACAGACACATTAAAAATAGCAGTCAACAGTAAATATTTTTTGAGACTAAATCATTTCCAAATGTTTAGAAGATGTAGATCTATATGGCATGATATGAAGAGAAATGAGAAAACTTACATATTAATGATCATGGGATACCCTTTAAAAATCCACAGTGATGTAAATACTTGGTTAGAACATTAAACTTTTGATTTTTGTTTAATTTTTAAATTGAAGCTACTATTTGTATTTGTATACAGAACCCAGCATTATAATTCAACAAGTGTATTCAGTGTGTAGTGATCAAATTAGGGTAATTTTTATCTTCTCAAATATTATAATTTCTATGTTGACACCTGCAAAATCAACTCTGGCAATTTTTAATTGTATAAGAATCATTATAGACTGAAATCACCGTAGTGTGCTATAAAATCTGATTTGCTTTTCCCTCTTAACTGTTTTTGGCACTCATTATTCACTGTCTATCTCATTCCCTTTCTTTAGATCTCAGAACATTTTCTGTTTTTGGTTTCTCTGTGATGAACATTTTCAGGTTCAACACATGAATGCCAACATCCAATATTTCTGGAAAATGAAAACTCTCTACCACCACTAGGATAAGACAATCATTTTCACAAGTAATGATCAGGTAAAGTAACACAATATTCTTCATTCACTCATTCAGTATTTTGATGTCATCTCCCATGATAATCCAGAAAAATTAACAAAAAATATAAATCAAATTTCCATATATGTCCAGGTGTTTTTGGGTCGCATTGATCACTAGGATACAGTTATCTTATTTCATGATATCCAAGAACAAATGAATGGCAAATGCTCATTCTTAAATGTATAATTTATGTATTTAAAATTTTAAGGTGTATTTTATAGTAAAAATTAAGTGGATCCATATTAGAATGGAATCAAAAATCTTTGAAAATTTTATTAGGCCAGGTAAGTGGCACATTAGTAATTGAAATTTATGAGGATTCTCAGACAGCAGTATTGCTTTTTCAAAATCAGTCTCCATAACTTAGTAAGGCCCTAGGCAACTTATAGAATACCTGTCTCAAAATAAATAAAATAAAATAAAATAAAATAAAAGTTCTGGGTGTGTGGTTCAGTGGTTGAGGACCCTGGTGTCAATCCATAACAACAAAAAAATAAGAAAAGATGTGTAGAAACAGAAGTTGATGTGAACAGGGAGGGCTTTCTGAAGTGTGTAGGGAGATATCTTGGTGGTGTGTAGGAAAGTCTCTCTGAGGTATCAAGAGCGGGTTCCCTGAGGTTTGTAGTGAAGATATAAACAGGTATATAGAGTGTGCCATGTCAAGTGTATAGGATGGCTATATGAGGTGTGTAGGAGGTCTCCTTTGTGTGAGTATGTGTGTTTCCTAAGGGAAGTAAGTAGGGCTATTTGAGATGTGTATGGGGTGTGTATTTTGAATAGAAAAGGCACTATTAGGTGTAGTGAGAGTTCTCAGAGGTAAGTAATATTGTGCTGTGTGGTATTTAGTGAAGGCTTGCAAAGGAGTAGAGTGAGGACTCAAGATTGTAGGGACAACTTTCTAAGTTGGGTAAGGATGGCTATTGTAATGATTAGTAATCCCTGAGATGTATATGAAAGGCACACTGAGTTGTGTGAGAATGGATACCTTAGTTATTTAGGGAGAGGCATCTGAGATGAGTAGTGAGTTCTGTATGATATGTGTAAAACTATACTATGAGGTGTGTGAAATGGCTCCTCTCTGTGGGAGGGGCACCTGAGGTAATTAAGTATGATTCACTGAGGTATTGGTAGAAGAAAGGTTAAGATGAGCAGAGAGCACTCAGTAAGTTGTGTATCAAGGGATTTCTGAGGTGAGCAATGAGAGTCTTACAAAAAAATGTGTCTTAGAGTAATTTCAATGTTTGCTCAGTTGATGTTTTTATAATATTGGGTCCAGAAATAAATCAGAACAAAGACAGTACTGAATTAATATGCTAATGTGTAACACCAACTCCATTGAGATTCATTTCTTGAAACTTTGGAATTTGCTCCCATCATGCAATGTTCCCATTTGAATATAACAAAAATTAGAGAGTTTTCAAAATTAAAATGGTACATATTCAAGATGAGAAAGACAAGTTAGTTATTACCCCAAAGAAAACTCATGATGAGATTAAATTCAAGAATCATTTTCAATAATATATAGTAATTCTGAATGAATTGGAAAACTGATGTATAGTGGGAGCAACACAATTATTACATAATCCAGATATGATTTTGTAACAATAGGAAAAGGCACCTGGAGGGTGTCAAAGAGACTTGTGTACTAAAGTGGGAAAAGCTTGTGTACTTACCAGATGGTAATATTTAAGCCCTAGACTCATGAAGGTGATACTATTTGAAATAAAATGTTTTTCTTCATTTTCTCCTAAGATATATACTTTGTTATTTCTTGCCCAAAATATAAAAAGACCTATCAAGTATATGATTTTCTTAGCTTAAGAAATGCATTTTTCTCTGAAGTTTTCCTTGTGATATCAGTCAACACCATCCTCCTTCTCTTTCATATCCAGAAGGGCTGTATCACCATTCTTGCCATCTATTAGAAAAAGAAACAGTAAAAAAAAAAATGAAATAAATTAAAAGATGCAAGGGACAGTGGAAGGAGACTAGAGAGGACAGGGTTACAGATGAGACTTCAGTGAACTTTTAACATGGGTAAAGTTTGAACCACAAAAGAAGCTTGCATATTTAAAGCATAGAGTTAAATCAAAGAGAAAGAAATCAAACCTGACAAACAGGTCAGATTGACCACCCCAGTAGGAATCACACTATTCTCCACCTAAAATATTTCTTAACATTGCATAACTCCAGGATCTTTTATCCAATGTACATACATTTTTAAACTAGAGTAGCAATGCTGTTGGTGGGGAAACAGAGGTGGTAAGACCTCAGCAATAAATGGAACCAGGATACATTATTATTGTCTACTGCCATCACAGAAAAAAACATATGGATTTTTTGCTTCTTCCATTAAAATGGAGGCCTCAAGTTCAAAGGTCATTTCTCAATCCAAGTGACCAACCTGATGAGTACACATATCCTACTAAAAATAGGGTTGTTTTGGTAATATTCTTTGACAGTTTAATGACAAGATCATATAGAGGACTTGACAGTTACTTTCAGGTCCTTCTTTCAGAAATTGGTTGTGCACACATGAGGCAAAATGACAAGTCTTAGACCCCTATGCATGCAGATATTTGAATGTCTTGGTGGCTTTGTATGAGCTTGGGCAAAACCAATATCTTCCATGTTCATCCAGTGTTGACTAGCTCCTCCATTTCCCATGTGGGCTCAATATGTGACTTCCATATTGGTGTACCATTCTGACTGCATTTCTTGAGAATGGGGCAAGGTCAATCCACTCTACTATTTTGGTGACCATTTCCACAACCCCTTGGGTGCTGGGTCTTACTCACCCAGCTGCCAAGGTCATAAAATCCCTGTAAATGTGGCCTGAAAATCTCTTAGATCTCACACTCAGTCATGAAGTCCAGGTAAGTAACCCTACAACTACTCCATCAGAAAAGAAGGAAGACTGACTAGTTAGGATAATTTGATGGCACACATGTCTTTAAGGATGCAGGAAGTAAATAGGAAGATGCACTGAGGTCTAGGCATCAGGAACTTACATGATACCATTAACAAAGAAAGGGCATCAGTTTTTACTATGGTCTGAATATTTCTGTGCTTCCAAAACTTGTATGTTGAAATCATAATCCCTCAAGGTGATGACAGGAAGTGAGGCCTTGGAGGATATTAGGTCATTGGTGTAAAGTCTCATGAATAGAATTATTGTGCTTCAAGAAAAAAAATTCACCTCAGCTCCCTTACTCTGAAGGAAGGAAGGAACTGAGTCCTGTGGTTAACACTTGGAGGATTCTGAGATTGCAAATTCAGGCAAACTCCCTTCACTCAGACACAAAACTGTCATGGAAATATGCACCACAGAGACAGGTTAGTAGTCAAAACAGACAAGGAAGAACACTCTAGAATTGGCCAGGCTGCATAGTAGGTGTGCAAGCAATCAGAGCCATAGATAGGAGAGTCTTACATGTTTCAGATAAGACCTTCTCCTCCCTGGGTCTCCATTCCTTGACTCACACAATAGCAAGCTGGACCTGAATATGGGAGGTCCTCTGTGCTGACTGGTGATATTCCCAGGAAAGAGCATCTACACATCTCTTTACAACTGTATTTATTCTAGTCAATCATAAAGAAGAATGAAATTGTCATTTTTGAAAATGGAATGAAACTGGAGAAAATCATGCTAAGTGAATTAAGCCAGAATCAGAGACAAAAGTCAAGTGTTTTCTCTCATATATGAAAAGAAAAATGAAAACTAAAATTAAAAAATAATATATATATAGAGGACTTCACCAAAATAGAAGGTCAACAGTATAGTACAGACTCAAGGGGAAGGAGAAGAGGGGAATGTGAGGCACTGAGGAATGCAATTCATCAAAAGATGTTCTGCACATATATAAATATGTCACAAGGGACAAACTATTAAGATAATTATGACACACTAATAAAAATATATATTTTTGATACTAATGATTGAAACCAGGGATGTTTCTCCACTGTGCCACATCTCCAGTCCCCACTTTTCTCAAAGAGATATCACACTCTTTAAAATGTTAACCTTTTTTAAATTTCATTTTTATGTTGTTTTGAAGATTGAACCCAGTGTCTGACCCATGCTAGGCAACCACTCTTCTACTGAATTGCAACCCAACACCTTCCCAGTTCATTTTTGGATTTTATTTTTAGGCAGGGTCTTACTAACTTACTCAGAGCCTTTCAAAGTCTCTGAGACTGGCTTTGAATCAGTGGTTCTCATATCTCAGTCTCCTGACCACTGAAATTTCAAGTGTTCATCACTGTGCCCAGCTAAAAATATTTTTTTAAAAAGTCATCTTTAAACTTCTCCAGAAAACTTCTAGACCTCATCAATGAATTCAGCAAAATAGCAGGCTATAAAATCAACACCCATAAATCTAAAGCATTTTTATATGCAAGCAATAAAACATCCAAAAGGGAAATGAGGAAAATAACTCCATCTGCAATAGCCTCAAAAAAATAAAATACTTGGGAATCAATCTAACCAAAGTGGTAAGAGATCTCAACAATGAAAAGTGCAAAATACTGAAGAAATAAATGGAGAAAGACCTTAGAAGATGGAAAGATTTCCCATGTTATTGGATAGGCAGAATTAATATTGTCAAAATGGCTAAACTACCAAAAGTGCTATACAGATTCAATGCAATTCCAAATAAAATCCCAGTGATGTACCTTACAGAAATAGAGCAGGCAATCATAAAATTCATCTGGAAGAATAAGAAACCCAGAATAGCTAAAGCAATCTTTAGCAGGAAGAATGAAACAGGGGGTATCACAATACCAGAACTTCAACTATACTACAAAGAAATAGTAACAAAATCAGCATGGTATTGGCACCGAAATAGACAGGAAATCAATGGTACAGAATGGAGGACATGGACACAAACCCAAATAAATACAATTTTCTCATACTAAACAAAGGTGCAAAAATATGCAATGGAGAAGAGATAGACTCTTCAACAAATGGTGCTGGGAAAACTGGAAATCCATATGCAACAGAATGAAACTAAACCCCTATCTCTCACCCTGCACAAAAATCAACTCACAATGGATCAAGGACCTTGAAATCAGACCAGAGACCCTGCATTTTATAGAAAAAAAGTAGGTTCAAACCTTCAACTTGTTGGCTTAGGATCAGACTTCCTTAACAGGACTCCCATAGCACAAGAAATAAAAGCAAAAATCAACAACTGGGACAGATTCAAACTAAATAGCTTTCTCTCAGCAAAGGAAACTATCAGCAATGCGAAGAGAGAGCCTACAGAGTGGGAGAATATCTTTTCCACTCATACTTCAGATAGAGCACTAATTTCCAGAATATATAAAGAACTCAAAAAACTCTACACAAAGAATACAAATAACCCAATCAACAAATGAGCTAAGGATATAAACAGACACTTCACAGAAGATCTACAAGCAATCAACAAACGTATAAAAAATATGTTCACCATCTTTAGTAATAAGAGAAATGCAAATCAAAACTACCCTAAGATTCCATCTCACCCCAATTAGAATGGCGTTTATCAAGAATACAAGCAACAATAGCTGTTGGAGAGAATGTGGGGAAAATGGTACACTCATACATTGCTGGTGGGGCTGCAAACTAGTTCAGCCATTCTGGAAAGCATTGTGGAGATTCCTTAGAAAACTTAGAATGGACTCACCACTTTACCCAGCTATCCCACTCCTCCAGTCTATACCCAAAGGACTTAAAATCAGCATACTACAGAGATATAGCCACATTAATGTTCATAGCTGCTCAATTCACAATAACCAGACTGTGGAACCAACCTAGATGTCCCTCAATTGATGAATGGATAAAGAAACTGTGGTATATGTATATAATAGAATATTGCACAACTCTAAAGAATAATAAAATTATGGCATTTGCTGGCAAATGGATGAAATTGGAGAATATCATGCTAAGTGAGTTAAGCCAATCTCAAAAAACCAAAGGACGAATGATCTCGCTGAAAAGCGGATGATGACACTTAATGGGGGTTGGGAGGGGAGAAAAATGGAGGAAGGAGTGACTGAATAGAGGGAAAGGAGGGGTGGGATGGGTGGGGGGAAGGAAAAAATAACAGAATAAATCAAACTTCATTACCCTATGTAAATGTATGATTATGCAAATGGTATGCAAATGGTACTCCATGAACAAATAGAAACGTATCCCATTTTTTTACAATAAAAATAAATTTTAAAAAAGTCATGTAAAATACAAAAGCCCAGACAGAATGTAACCTTGATTGAAATTTACCACACATTCAAAAAATAACAAATGTCACTGCTTTTTCAATTACTCTATGAAACAGAAAGGGAAGGGAAGGACTTCAAAATTTATTTATCGAAGCTGGAATAGTACCAATGCCAAAACCAGATAACAACATGTCAGCAAAATAAAACTACGGTTCCACATGCCTGATAACACACTTGAAAAGAATTTAATAGAATATTAACAAATCATATACAAAAGCACATTAAGAACCCTGTAGATCATGACTGAGTTGGTTTTATTCCAGTGTGTAAGGATGGTTCTACATATGCAAGTGAGTAAATATAGTTCTCCATATGAGTAGAATTAAAATCAAAATCACATGATCATATTAATATAGCCAGAGTACATCTTTTTAAAACATAATGGCAATTCATAATATAACCCTCAAAAAACTAGGCTTAATAGAAACTTACCCCAACATCAAAAGGACTATATAGGACAAACTCAAATACAATGTCATATGAAGCATGGAAAAGTTAACATCATTTCCTCCAAATTAGGAATAAGAAAATGGTGTCTACTGTCTCCATTCCTATTTGATATAGAACATGAAGTTTTAGCTATAACAACTAGGCAAGAGAAGGAAATAAAGGAGATATCAAGAGGGAAGATGTCAAATTATAACAGAAGAATATATATTCCTCTGCATAGAAGAACCAATATGTTCCAACAGATTTCTATAAGTGATATATAAATTCAATCAATGAACAGAATAGAAGATCAACATGAAAAAATCAATACCTTTTCTAGATATCAACAGTGAATACACTGGAAAAAAAAACAGAAAAAAAATCCCATTTAAAATGGCCTCCAAAATTCTCTAGGAATAAATCCGGTCAAAGAGGTGAACAAGCTCTACAATCAAATTTATAGAACACCAAATATAGAAGACTCTAAAATATGGAATAAATTTTAATGGTCTTGGATAGGCAGAGTTATTATTGGTAAAATGGCTGTATTACCAAAAGCAATATGCAGAATCAATGTGAACCCATAAATATACTATTAACATTTTTCAAAGACCTAGAAAAAACAGTACTAAAATTCACATGGAAGAATGAAAGACCTAGAATACCTAAACCCATAGAGAAATGACTGCAATACTGGAGGCATCATGATGATATATGTCATGTTATACTACAGAGCTCTAGTAAAAACCCATCTTGGTATTGGCACCAAAGCAAACACAAACATCAATGCAATAGAATAGAAGGCATGGATAGAAATGCACCAGGTTACATTCACTTAATCTTGGGTGACAATGTCAAAAACACACTGGAGAATAGGTAGCCTTTTACCACTTGTGTTAGAAAAACTGGGTGTCCATATGTAGAAGAGTTAAACTTTATTCCTATTTCTGATGCTGCATGCAAAATTAAATTCAAAGTAAATCAAAGACATAGGAATTATACCACAAGCACTACAGCTGCTAGAAAAAATTATGGAATCTACACTCCAAAAGATTGCACAGGCACCAACTTCCTTAGAAAAGTTCATAAAGGTCAAGAAATAAAATCCATAATCAGTGATGGAACCACTACAAATTAAAAAGTGTCTGCACAGCAGTAAAGTACAATGAAGCAATAAAGATCAATAAAGACTCTGTTATAAAACAGCATAGAGAATTGGAGAAAAATTTTCTAGCTACTCTCCCAGCAGATGATAATATGTAGAAGATATTTTGAACTGAAAATAATTAACAGAATCCCCTCAGAAAAACCCAATTGGTAAACAAGACAATGAACTAAATAGACATTTCTAAAATTTTAATTTAAAAAATAAATACAAGCAGTACACAATTACATAAAAATTTCACCTCCTTCGAAACTCAGGGAAGTTCAAATCAAAACTTCACTGATTTTTTATTTCTGATTACAATGTCAAACATCATTAATATAAGTAATAATCAGTGATGACAAGGATGCAGATAAAAGACATTATACACTGTCATTTGGATTGTCAGTTAGTACAAACTATACAACAGATACTCAAAACTATGAAATTAACATATGAGCCATCAACATCCTTCTGTTATTTATCCAAATATCTAAAGTCAGCATGCTATAGAAATACATGCATAATATTTTTTAGCACAGTAATTTACATTAACCTAATTATGATATCAGACTGTGTGTTTATCAACAGGTGAACAGATAAGAATATATGATATGTATAAACAAATTTTACACAGTCGTGAATAATAAAATTATGTCATTTTCAATGAAATGATGGAACTGGAGAATATCAGATTAAGTGAATAAGCCAGATTCATAAAGACAACAATCAAATATGTGGTCCCATAGATGGAAGGCTGGGATTTTAAAAAAGAAAAATATTAAAGGATTTCACACAAACAGAAGGGAGAAATGTAGAGTAGCAAAAGTGGGTGGGGGAAGGAGGAGGAGAAATAAGTGGAAAGTACTGGGAATTCAAATTGACCAAGTTATTTTATGGGCATGTAATTAATATACCACAATGAATCACACATGAATAATTATTTGGTGTGAATTACACATTTTTAAAAATAATGGAAACCGAAGAGCTAAAGACAAGGAGCCATTGATTCTACCTATATCTTATTGGCCAGAACATAATCATGGCTATTCCTAATTGCAAAGGTGGGAAAAGTAGGTTTTTACATCATACAAAAAATGGAAACTAATTTTATACACAATAACTGATATTGCATCATCATATTTATGCCTCCAAAATAACTGCTTAATTTACTCACTTAAAGATATCTCTTTAAAGTGTGAGTGCTGGGACAGGCATGGAGCTGCTGCTGGGTGTCTATGAGTAAAGTAAAAACAGGCCAGTCCTCTTGGCTTAGGGATCACTCACTGTGCACAGGTACCTACTATCTATGACTTCTTTTAATTCCCATGTGAGCCTTGGGATGCATTTGACATCAGCCCTATCCTATAGATGAGTAAACAGAGGCTTTGAGAGGTTAAAAATATATTCCAGTCTCTATAAATATATAAAAAGCCATAATTCAAATTCATCCTGATTTATTCCATACCTTGGTCCATTAAAATTTATTCCATACTAGTCAATACATGTAAGAATACTCCTGAAAGTCTTTATCTACTAATGTCTGATACAAAAAAACACTCACCAAAGTTTGGGAGTACACTGGACAATACTCTCCCACGGCTTACCTGAAAAACTTCCATGGAGTGAGAGGGACAGGATTCTTGGAGACACCTTGGTGACCAATGGGCCATGCCGTGTCAGGGAGTATGATAGAGCCCAGGTGCCCAAAGGCAGAGGTGTGACTGGACCTAGATGGAGGCTGCATATAGAGATGAACTTTCCACAGCACAGGAAACCCTGGTCTTCCTGCTTCCCAGATGAGTTTGACCTAATTGTGCATATACTGGAATGCCTGTACAAGTATTTATTATCTTCTCATATTTTATATCTCCCTCTCACATGGTCATGGAAGTCTTATGTTTTGGCATTTTTTGTTCAATTTCTTTTGCACTACCCCAGACCCAACCATGTGGAATTATCTGGTACAGGTTACAGGATTCAATATATTTATTTAAATTTAGTTCAAGTTTCCAATTATCTTTAGAAATAACTAATTTTTCATTTGTTAACATACCTACCTTAATTCTTCACATATCAGTAATGACTGTGATAAATAAGTAACTTATGATTTCATCAACTGGAACATCAATGGATCTGCTTGAATTGATCATACCTTTGTTTGACTCTGGGTGATAGGCCTCCACTTTTTCTTTAATACTTTTTATAACTTCATATAAAGTAAACAAAAATTTGGCCTAATTTTATATGGTTTCTTTCAGAGAAAGTGCAGGCCTTCACTCTTCCTCCATTAGTGTGGATGAGGTCTCATCTTGCAGATACCTTAGAGTGGACTCAGAACTTGGGCTCTGCTTTAGCTCTATGTTCAATCTGCTGGTGATCTCTTCAACCAGTGACCTTGAACTCTGCCTCTATTTTTTATTTTCCATTTTATTTCTGATTGATTTCAATGTCTTACTCAGAGCTTGAAACGAAACACTGCCAATTTGAAACTGATGATTTATTGACCCAAGAATACCCCAAAATTGGCACTGCATGTGAGAACAAACTAGGGAAGAGAGACCCATCAAACACTGTAAGAGAACCCTCAGAGCCTGGAAACCATGGGGGTACAATAAATCCCTCACCCCAAAGTAGAGACATTGTAATTGTGGAATGTTTGGACTAATTGGATCTTAAGGCCAGAATGAGACTAACTGGAGTTGTCAAAATGATGGAGACATTATTCCAATCAAGATCTCCTTCCAGATGTATTCAGGGAACTCAGAAAAGGTAGGAACCCAACTCTTCCTTGTCTGCTTTCATCCAACAGGGAATAAAGTAAAATTTAGAGACAGGGGACATATTCAAGTAGGAAAGTCACAGTTCTGTGTTCACCAGTGGAATCTTGTAACTGTTCTACAGACATTAAAATTACAGTCCTGCAGAGATAGAGCTTAAAGACATCTTTTTCTTAAAACTTACAGTTGTTTGAGCTCTCCTTAGCTGCACAGATCCCTCCCCTGCCTCAGACTTCTGGGTTTCTGTGTGTCCTCAGATGCAGAATTATTGTGTCTTTAGGTTGAAGAAAGACTATGAAAGGAGAAAATTTGTGCCTACTAGTGTGGCTTCCAGTATCTGAAGAGGATATGTCAGATCCAACAGTACTGCTCAGCACAGAGGACTGTGTTTTGTATGGCAAATTGAAGATATTTTCTTCTAAGAATATTTGCTTCTTTAATTTAGATCTCCTTAAATTGAGTAATTTTTTTTCATAGGGAGTAGCAAATAATTTTATCTTTACAGTTATTTTTATTTATAAGTTTTAGTGACACAAATTACATACAATATGTCATCTAGAGATATTAAATATAATTTATTTGTATACATAATATCAGAGAAACCATAAATTTTAAATTTGAATAATTATTAATTTTAATTTTTCAACTGTCATCTTAATTCAAAAAGAACTGTTGATATGAGGGACTCCTATAATTGGAATAACTATAAATTTCTAAATCTTTAGAAGGAAATGAGATTTTATGTTACAAATCTCATTTCACAAGTGGACATCTCACTTTGCTATAAACTACTTATATGTATTTTCTCATGTAGTCTTTTAATCCAATTTAATTTCATCAATTAAAAATTTTTTACCCTGTGCTCTATTAGTTAGGAAATGGCCAATGAGAGGACCTTGATGCTAACGTTTTGAAATACATTAAATATTTTAAAACATCAAATGAGTATCCTGGTAGTTCTCCATTTTTGGTTCCAAAACACCCAGGAATAAAATTCACAATATTTTAGAGTAAGAATATTTATGTTCATTAGTTCTTTATATTTTAGCCACTAAAAAATACACTTTTTAATTTCTGACACATTGAAAATGTCTGAATCTAATTTATTTTTGAGGAACATTTAAGTCATATCCTGCCTTACTAATACTATCTAACTTTCAGATTTTTTCCCAAACTTGCTTTTTATGTCTTTTCCATCAATTCATAAATGTCAGCCTATATCATTTTCTTGTCATTAAGACATGAAGAATAAAAAGATACAGAAAAGCCAAAGCTGTTAAAAAGGAAAGCATGACTTGAATCTTCCATCACTACATCAATCAGAGAGATGGACTCTCCTGAAGGATTTCTTGGGTTTCCCAGAAATGACAGCTTATGGGTCTGTAAAGAAGTGCCTCTAGGGCTTCTTGTTTCTTTTAAAGAATGCTTTCTCTTCTAGTGACATTTCTCAGAAGTTTGCAATAGTGATAATATAAATATTATAGCTCTTAGTGTAAATCCTGAGCTGTAATTGATATCTGACAACTTTCAAAAGCAACCAATAGTTATAACATCTATTTCTCACAAATAGGTGCCATTTATTTTCCAGAAATTTGTCCAGGAATTTGCTGTTTATTTTGCTGGAGTTTGTGAATTTTAAAACAGATTTGCTCACAGGGTTAACATGGGCTTGATGATGATTTTGCCTTCCCTGAGGTGCCTTTCATTTTTCCTTGTGTTTTCCATACATTTTCAGCACAAGTAATTTCCAAAGGTAGAAAGTGCTGCCTACATGGACCTAGGTCTCAATCCCACTTGCTTGAAGGAGGAGCAATCTCACCTGCCTTATCCCCATTGTCTGTTTTTACCTTCTTGAAGAGAAGGGGAGTATGAGATGATTGGCATAGTGGTGAAGATGAGCTGTGTGATAAACAAAACCTAAAACATATACATCTACACATGTATAACTAAGTGGTGAGTAAATAATAGGTTTGTGTATCACCTCTCCCAAAAGAGATGCAGGGTGATGTTCATGCTGCAGAAGAGAGAATAGATGTGTGCTAGTTTCACAACTTCATCCTGAGGTCTGCCCATCCACAAGGTCTTATGACCCAGAAACTTGCAACTGAGCCTATAGAAAAGTGTCCTCCTGGAATTCTACTTCTGTCCAATTGTCTAGCTCAAATCCACTGCTGAGTACTTCTTACTAGTATGGGGAAACATGTGTGATTATGTATGAATCATAGAGCCACCCATGATTTTTGCGATTGTAGGATGGCATACTTCCTATCATGACTCCCTACTTGATCCAGATATTAAAGGGAGTGTCCTCCAGTCTTTGCTATGAGCTATAGCAAATAAAATTCTGAAATTTTTGGACGTTTCTCTTTTCATGTGTGATATTCTATTAATCTACTCGCTTAAACTTTCCTTCCTATTACCAGATGTGAATTCTTCAAATGTGACCTATTTCAAAATTTCATGTAATATTCAATGTGATTTCTAATCCTCACACATAGAATTTGAAACTGGTGGCAGCTGCATTTCTCCAGTGCAGAAAATATCATATCAGTGTCTGATAAAAGACAGCATCCAGGTATGAACTTGTCAGCATCACTCCTAAGACCCTTATTTGGAGAGTGTTTCTCAGATAAACTGACTAAAGGCAGAGAACTTTTTTTCCCCCAGATCTCTTAGAGAGTACTGTGTCAGTCTTCAGTGTGATGGATTACATCTGAAAAGGGACATACTACAGGATTAGCTTATATTTTTGAATGCTTTTCATCCCCCAGATGCTTTCTATCAATGGTATGTCATCATTGACATTATTATAGAACATTCTTTATAATATCACTATAATATACTTACAAAATTTTAGTCATGTATATACAATATATATATATATGTATACTGTGCCACATGTACTGATATGATTGTATTTTAAATCTGGAGAGAGCATAATGACTGGAAATACATTTTTCTGGATTAACTGCTGGCACTATTTGGAGAAAGAATAGTTTTGCTTAGGATTGTATCAAATTGTGGCCCTTTCTTTTATGCTTACTTTAGGAAAGAATGTAAATTTTTTCTTTTACTTGCACAGAAATCCACTTTCAAAAGATAAGTTTCCACTGGGTTTAAGCAATGAACAAACAAATCCATAAATTCCTGAATATTATTGCAAATACATGGTACATCACACATCTGCTTTTTATTAATGCTTTTGGTAGGACTTTAGATTCCATGGTCACACTGAACTTAATGTCATTCAACGGACTTGAAGTAACCATGATTAAAATATTTTATTCAATGAGTGTAAGAATGCTTCATTTTTATAAGGCAGAAATGTTGTAAACAAATTAGAGATTTTGTATGTCACAGAAATGATGTGATATAATGAAACCTTTTGTTTTGTTTCATAATACAACTTTTTTGAGAGAGAGCAATTTATAAACCTTCTTTATTTATTTATTGATACCAGGGGTTGAACCCACAGTTAGGGTTAATCATGAGCCACATACCCAAGTTTTTCTTTTTTTTTTCTTTTTCTGAGGCAGTCTCTTGCTAATTTGCCTAGACCTTTGCTAAGTTCTTGAGACTAGCTTTGAACTTGCAATCCTACTCTCTCAGTATCCAATGCCTGTGTTAAAATGTTTTCTAAAAGCCAAATATTACATGCTAATATTTATCCATGTAAAATTACACTCTAAGAAATGCGTATAATTATTAGACTTATGAGAAATAAATTTATAACAAAGTGCAAATGGCATTTATATGTTCAGTTCACTGATGTCATAAAAAAGAGATCTAAGTCCTAGTGATCAAATGTGATCCATAAAACATGGACATATATGGATTATGATGTATATATTTCTAAACTTTTTATTTGATTTATTGTAGCAGACAAACCCAAAACACTGAATGAGTGAATGGAGCAAATTGTGTCATTTTACTGGATAATTTTCGTGGAAAGATTATCTTTTGCTAGTAGTGGTAGAAAATTTTTATTTTTCACAGATATCACATGTTGGCACTCATACAGTGAGGCTGAAAAAGGTGATCACACAGAAGTCGAGAAGAGAACAGCCTAGTAGATCTTTTAAAAATGTAATTAGATAGATTGTGGGTAAGATATGCCAAAAAAAGTTAAGATGAAAAATTAACTCATATTTTATAGCATAATAGGATGATTCAGCTATAATAAATACTTTTTTTATTTACTTTTTTTATTTTTTTACGTTTACATAGGGTAATGATGTTTATTATATTTTTCCCCTCCCCCCCACCCCTCCCACCCCTCCCACCCCTCTTTTCCCTCTACACAGTCCTTCTTTCCTTCATTCTTACTGCTCTCCTTAGCCTAACTCTAAACCTAACCCTAAACCTAATGCTAGCCCGTCCCACCCCCCATTATATGTCCTCATCCGCTTATCAGCGAGATCATTCGTCCTTTAGTTTTTTGAGATTGGCTTATCTCACTTAGCATGATATTCTCCAATTTCGACCATTTGCCTACAAATGCCATAATTTTATCATTCTTCATTGCGGTATAATAAATACTTATACATTTCAAATAAACAGAAAAGAGTTTTCTGCTTTTTAACAAAAAAAGAAGATAACAATTGACAAAATTGAAATTTCCCTGATTTGATCACAACACACTGTGTTCACATGTTGAATTATAATGCTGCATCCCAAATCCAAGTACATATTGCAGGGAATTAAGTCACATCTAGTGTGGATGAGGGAAGGATTAATAGACAGAGGATTATGCTGGCTATAAATCTGTTAACTACTCATAAACATTTAATCAATAAAATCTCAAATGCCAATACCCTTTCCTAATGTGAAGGGGCATGATGGATCAGGCCATACCAGATCCAGCCTCTAACAACATGTAGTAGCCCACCTCTCCTTTATTATAGTCACACAAGTAAAGGGGCCAAGACCACAAGGAACTGGCTTCCTCTGTAAGGAAAATGATGGGGTGGAGTTAGGAAAACCATTTGTTTGGGGAACTAGCATATCAATCAGAAGGTAAGACACTTCAACACAGAGGCACTTACTCCTTAGGCTACCTGCAACAATTTATTATGACTGCCAGTTCCTGCAAGTCAGGACTCTGTATCCCATGGCTCAACCAACTCTGATTCTGCTAGGTATGGATGAAACTCCACACAAATAATAGATTTCAATTAAAGATAAAAATAATAAAAAATCAACACTTCAAAGTTTTAACTAAGTATCTACATCTCAGATTATTTTGTACCATGTATATAAATATTTCACTTTTCTGATTTCTGTTAATATTTTGACTTATAGATCCACATATTCTATGGAGTGATAAGATGACAGTCTCTTATGGATGATTTTCTGACTGTTGTTTATCAATATATGGTTGGAAATTAATGAAAATACATACCTACTTTTTTTTTTCTTTGCAGTACTGGTGATTGAACTCAGGGCCTTGTGCTTTTGAGGCAAGCACCCTACCAGCTGAGCTATCTCCCCAGCCCCATACTTACTTTTAAGACACTTGAATTAAAAGACAAATATGCCTTGTGCTGGAAACAGTCCATTGTTATATCATTGACAAATTTTTGTATCAAGTTTGTGCTTGGAACTCTGAACTGAAAAATTGTTTACTTCATGCAGATGATAATTGGATTTCTTTTGGAGAATTATCTTTCAGACTTGGGTCAAATTTTTGTTTTTAATTCAGGTTTTATTTTAACTCTGACTTTATTTACTACCCTACTTATAGATTACTGAGTTGAAAACATGAGATTATATTCCTACTAATATTTGATTACTGGACTTGGTTCACTTAGTGTAGTTATTCTGGTGATGATAAAAACTTTTGTATAACTTGGATAACTATAATGTGTTTTCAAAAATTTCCTAAATTACCAGCAATGGTCTTTCAACAGAGAGTGAGAAAATGTTCTAAAATTGTGAAAATTTGTTGAGAGAGTAACAGAGGTAGTCATTATTAAAAGAACAAAATTAAGTCTCCCAAGTCAAATGTATGAGGAATGGCATAATAAAAATAATGGTCAATATATGTAGAGGTCATTATATGTCATAAACACTTTGACATTTACTACATTATCTTTTTTGCACACATAATACATATAGAATTAAGAAAAGATGACTGACCATATTTTACAGATTAGTTGATCAGTGTATAGCACCATAAACTGCTCAAGGTCAGAGTTAGACTTAATTGAAGGTCACAGATGCAAATTCAAACAATGTGTTATAGAGTAAATAATTCTCAAATTTGGATCAGTTAACTTATGAAAGATATTAATGCTTGTAATAAATGAATATAGAGATAGCAACAAAATAAAATACCCATGTATATTATTACTCCATTGAGATTCATTTCTTGAGAAACTAGAATTCTCTAGTATTATGAAATCTTCTTATTTGAATTACCAAAAAATGTAGATATTTAATATGTACATGTATCTTAAATACAAAGAAAAAGAAGAAAATCAAGTAAGATACTACCTCAGAAAGGTTCAAGATTAGAGTATAACCGAGAATGGCATACAATAATAAATAGTAGTTCTGAATGGATTGGAAAGGTGATATACAGTGGGAGCCCCACAACTGTTACATAATCCAGATATGATTGAGTAATAATAGGAAAATATCAACTGGAAGATGTGAGAGAGATGTGAGTGCTGAGGTGGGAAGGGGGTGTGTTGAGGTGAATCCACACATTTTCCTGATGGTAATAGTACAGGTTGAGATTCATGAAGATAATACTATTTGAAATAAAGATTTTTTCTTTTTTTTATTCCTAAGATATATATTCCATGATTGCTTAACCAAGAGATGAAAAATACCAACTAGCTATGTGATTTTATTAGTCCAAGAAATGTATTTCTTTCTAAATTTGGCTTTGGAATCCTCAGCCAACACCATTCTTCTTCTCTTCCACATATTCACATTCCTTCTACAGCACAGGCTCAAGCCCACCAACCTCCTCATTGGTCTCTTGACCCTAATCCACAGAGAGATGATGGCAGTTTGGGGATACATAGCTACAGATGCTTTTGTGTCTCAGGATTGGGAGGATGACATCAAATATAAATCAATAATCTACTTGCACTTGTTTTCAAGGGGATTCTCCATTTGTGCCACCTGCCTCCTGAGTTTCCTCCAGGTCATCATTCTCAGCCCCAGATCCTCCTGCTTGACAAAGTTCAAGCACAAATTCCCACACCATAGCCTGTGTTCCCTTGTTTTCCCATTGTCTTTTACATGTCCTTGAGTGATAACTTATTATTATTATCTCCTACTGTATTCCCCAATGTGTCCTCTCATGGTCTGGTATTTATTGCTCAATCCTGCACAATAATATGAATTAGCTACATCCTCAGGCTTTTATTTTCTTTTTTGTTGGAGTATAGATTTTCAAAATAGCTTCTAATTATGTTTTGTATTTCACTCATGTATGTTGTGATGTTTCCTTGTTCATTCCGAATTTTAGTAATTTGAGTTTTCTCCCTCTTTCTCTTTGTTAGTGTGGCTAAGGGTTTATCAATTTTGTTTATTTTTTCAAAGAACCAACTATTTATTTTGTTAATTTTTCCAATTGTTTCTTTTGTTTCAATTTCATTGATTTCGGTTCTGATTTTAACTATTTCCTGTCTTCTACTACTTTTGGTATCGGTCTGCTCTTCTTTTTCTAGGGCTTTGAGCTGTAGTGTTAAGTCATTTATTTGTTGATTTCTACTTCTTTTGTTGAATGTGCCCCATGAAATAAATCTTCCTCTAAGTACTGCTTTCATAGTGTCCCAGAGATTTTGATATGATGTGTCTTTGTTCTCGTTTACTTCTAAGAATTTTTTTTATTTTCCTCCTGATGTCTTCTGTTATCCATTCATCATGTAATAGTGTATTATTTAATCTCCAGGTATTGGAGAAGTTTCTGTTTTTTATTCTGTCATTTATTTCTAATTTCAATCCATTATGATTGATAGAGTACAAGGTAGTATCTCTATCTTATTGTATATGCTAACAGTAGCTTTGTGGCATAAAATATGATCTTTTTTGAGAAGAATCCATGTGCTGCTGAGAAGAAAGTGTATTCGTTCTTTGTTGGATGGTATATTCTATGTTGGTAAAGTCTAAATTGTTGATTGTGTTATTGAGATCTATGGTTTCTTTATTCAATTTTTGTTTGGAAGATCTATCCAGTGGTGAGAGAGGTGTGTTAAAATCGCCTAGTATTATTGTGTTGTGGTCTATTTGATTTCTGGAATTGAGAAGGATTTTTTGGACGTATGTGGATGAGCCAATGTTCAGGGCATAGATATTTATGATTGTTATGTCTTGCTGATTTATGCTTCCCTTAAGCAGCATGTAATGCCCTTCTTTATCCCTTCTGACTAGTTTTGGCTTGAAGTCCACAGTATCTGAAATGAGGATGGATACTCCAGCTTTTTTGCTGTGTCCGTGTGCATGGTATATTTTTCCCCATCCTTTCACCTTTAGTCTATGGGTATCTCTTTCAATGAGATGAGTCCCTTGCAGGCAGCATATTGTTGGATTTTTCTTTTTAATTCAATCTGCCAGTCTATGTCTTTTGATTGATGAGTTCAGGCCAATAACATTCAGGGTTATTATTGTGATATGATTTGTATTCCCAGTCATTTGACTCATATTTGTTTTCTGACATGATTTGGTTTCTCCTTTATTTGGCTATTTCTTTAGGCTAGTGCCTCCTGTTGCTGATTTGCATCATTGTTTTTCATCTCTTACTCATGGAATAATTTGCTGAGAATGTTCTATAATGCTGGCTTTCTTTTTGTAAATTCCTTTAGCTTTTGTTTATCATGGAAGGATCTTATTTCATCGTCAAATTTGAAGGTAAGTTTTGCTGGGTATAAGATTCTTGGTTGGCATCCGTTTTCCTTCAGGGCTTGGTATATGTTGTTCCAGGCCCTTCTAGCTTTTAGCATCTGGATTGAAAAATCTGCTGATATTCTTATTGGTTTTTCTCTGAATGTAATTTTATTCTTTTCTCTTGCGGCCTTTAAAATTCTGTCTTTAATTTGTATATTAAGTGTTTTCATAATAATGTGCCTTGGTGTGGGTCTGTTGTAATTTTGTATATTTGGAGTCCTATAAGCCTCTTGTACTTGGATTTCCATTTCATTCTTCAGATTTGGGAAATTTTCTGATATTATTTCATTGAATAGATTGTTCATTCCTTTGGTTTGTTTCTCTAAGCCTTCCTCAATCCCAATAATTCTCAAATTTGGCCTTTTCATGATATCCCATAATTCTTTTAGATTCTGTTCATGATTTCTTATCATCTTCTCTGTTTGGCCAACTTTGTTTTCAAGATTAAATATTTTTTCTTCAATGTCTGAGGTTCTGTCTTCCAGGTGTTCTATCCTATTGGTTATGCTTTCTGTGGAGTTTTTAACTTGGTTTATTGCTTCATTCATTTCAAGGATTTCAGTTTTTTTTTTTTCAGTATCTCTAACTCTTTATTGAAATAATCTCTTGCTTCCCGTATTTAGTCTTTTAACTGTTGTTTGGTGCGATCATTTAATTCCTGCATTTGTTCTTTCATCTCCTCCTTCAATGCCTGCATTTGCTCTTTCATCTCCTCATTTGCTTCCCTGATTGTTTTAATTATGTACATTCTGAACTCCCTTTCTGACATTTCTTCTGCTGTGCTGTCATTGGGTTTTATTGATGTAGTATCTAGATTTGTTTGGGACATTTTCTTCCCTTGTTTTCTCATGTTGGTCAGATGTCAGTGGGACCCTGAGATATTGCATATTTCCTCTATTGGTTTATAGTATCCCGGTAGATTTCCAGTGTATCACCTCCCATCCTTCAGTAGCCTGAAGTCTTGGAGAAACTTGATAATGCAGTGCTTCCGAAGAAAGCTGCCCCTATCCCTCTACTGGTTCCAGGGCTTGGAGCTTGCTCTGTGCGGAAAGGCTCTCACTGTGGGCCTCCACCATGCAGCTGGCCATGTGGGAGGAGCCCACCACTGGAGTGTGGAAGGCTACCTGGGGAAGACTCTAGCTGCCCTGCCCTGCTCTGATAAGCCACCCCTATCCGTGCCTGCCACCCAGGCCAAGTTTTGCCCAATGGGGGGAGACTCACCCCGTGACTCTATTTTTGTCCAAGTCTCTTAATGCCTCCCCTTCCTGATACTGGGTTCAGGAGTGACTGTAGATGCAGTCACCCTCTAGAGTGCCATCGTGGATCGCCCCGTGGAATGAGCCTGCAGCCAGAGTGGGCAGAGCCACCTGGAGAAGTCTCTGGCTTCCCTGCCCTGATCACAGAGGCTGCTTGCAGACTGAAGCTCTCCGTTGGCTTGTGGACTTGTGGCTGGCTCTGTGTAGAAATGCTCTCACTGGGCTGTCTGCCCCGAGAAGCTAGCCTTGAAAGGCGCCTCCCACCGCAGGGGGCCGGGCTGCTTGGGGAAGTCTCTGGCTGCCCTGTCCTGGTCCCTGAAGCCACTTGCAGGTTGGAGTACACCACGCTGGCTCTGGGACTTGGAGCTTGTTCTGATCAGAAAGGCTCTCACTAGGGGTCCTGCTCCGAGAACCTGGAGAAGCTGTCTGTGTGGGAGGGGCCCACCACCAGAGTGTGCAGGGCTGCCTGTGGAAGACTCTAGCTGCCCTGCCCTGCTCTGATAAGCCACCTCTATCTGGGCCTGCCACCCAGGTCGAGCTTTACCCAGTGGGCAGACTCACCCATGGCTCTATTTTAGTCCGAGTCTCTTAATGCCTCCTCTTCTTGACTCCTGGGTTCTGGAGTGACTGGGGATGCAGTCACCCTCTAGTCTGCCATCTTGGATTGCCCCGTGGAAAGAGCCTGTGGCTGGAAGGAGCTGGCTGCCTGGAGAAATCTCTGGCTGCCCTGCCCTGATCTCAGAGGCTGCTTGTGGATTGAAGCTCTCCGTTGGCTCGGGGACTTGTGGCTGGCTCTGTGTAGAAAGCGAGATCTTTCTTATAGAAATCATGAAACTCTAAAATGGGCATATGGTGATCCTCTTGTGTAGGCATAAGCGGCATTTGAAGCACCTTCACAGCACCAGTCTTTCTCTGCAAGCACATCTCATGTACAGAGGACCACCTCAACCACCCTGCTGCTCACAAGCTTCTTTCTGCTCATGTACAATTTGGACACCTATCTTCTCCTTCTGATGAACTATTTGGAAACATGACCCTGTTTGTTTTTCTATCCAGATAATGACAGCTAATGACTATGCCACAACTAATACTTTGCTACTAATCTGTACTGAATAATGAATTATTAACTTCTTCAAATCTTTTTTTGGTGAGGATAGTACAAAGTTAACTCCTGATCAAACTAAAAATATAACTTCTTATGTCTATATATGTTATCCTAATGTGTCAATTCACAGACTTCTGAATAATAAATCATGGTGTACAGTATATCCTGTCTGAATTAAGTGAATATTGAGATATACATGTTTTATTAAATCTGTTACTTTGAAACATGTGAATAACAAATATGTCATAGAAATATCAATCATTTACCTCATGAGTGTCCAACATATCGGTTTAATGTCAGCACATGACACTTATGAGGTACCTTCATGACATAGGTTAGTCACTAAAAACACATTGAGAATGTACAGCATGTTTTAATAAGTGCTTAAATGAGCTGTACATGTCAATATTTAGAGCCATAAATTACTAACTGATCCGTCAATTGTTCTTTCATTGACCTGCTAAAAATAATTAAAAGTATGGACATGGTTGTCATATGCTCATAGCAGCATAATTAATTATAACCCCTGGTGAAAACAAGTCAATGTCCAATATCATATAAATGTATAAGCAAAACATGGCCTGGACATACCATGGAATATTATTCAACCTGGAACAAAAATAAATAAATTCCTGAAGGAGTTATTTGTGAACTTGAATACATTATTGCAAATGACATATCACTTACAAATTATGCAATGCTGTAAGGCACTAATTTTGAAGGTGGATCTGAGAATTAAAATTCATACACACAGAAAATAGAATGAGAGTTACCAGAAGCTGAGGAAAGGGTTAGTGAGAAGTTTTTATTTGATAGCCACAGAGGGATAGTTTAAGAAGAAAAAGTGCTAGAGATGGATGGTAAATACAATAGTATGAATATGCTTATTGTCTCTGACCTGCATACTTAGGAAGCATCAAACTGTTGAACCAGAAGAATGAAACCAGATCTAACCTCTAACATAATGTGTTGCACCCCCTGTTTGTATAATATGTCAAAATATATGCTGCTGTCATGTGTATCTAAAAAAATCAATAAAACTATGCTGTCGAAATAAAAATAAATGATCAAAATGGTTAATTTTCTATGATATGCACATTACCATAACAAAATTGACCAATAATCTTCTTTATGTTAAGTGAGATATGCCTAGTATACAGGAAGAAACACCACATGTTCTCATTTATTTGTAGAAAACACTAAGGAAATCTAGTAGAAAAGAATGCAGTGTTCATTCCCAGAGAATTGGAAAAAGAGAGAGAGGACAGATGTTAAGGGGCACCAAGAACCAAGTGGAGAAATCATTTCTGATATTTATTTGGCAAAGTAAGGTAGCTACTAGTGTAGCAACTTAAAATATGTTTCAAAATGAAATTCCTGATATATAAGAATAGTTCAAGAGATGAAAATGCTAATTATGATCTGATTAGTACAAATTGTACACATGTACTGAATTACCATAATGTACCTGACAAAATACATATTTAAATATATATATATATATCTTTATATATATATATATATATATATATACACACACACATATATATCTTTAAAAAGTTTCCAGTTAGCTTTTAAACAGCTGTAAACAAATTCTCTATAATAGAATGATTTTTACATATCATGATTCTAAAAATGACAAAATATAGTTTTTAAAAATTTCTATCAGTTTTAAGACATTTTAGTGAATTGGGTCTAAATCTATTTTTGGCCAGCTTTTGAACAACCAGCCCTTTTCTGTATTTAGCTTGAGACAGGGTCTCAATATGTTGCTTAGACCCTTGGTAAATTACTGCAGACTGGCCTTAAAGTTGCAATCCTCCAACCTCAGTGGTCCAAGAGGCTGAGGTTACATGTGTGTGCCACCTTGCAATTCATCTAAAGAAGGAGGTGTTCTTGTTATGGATTCAGCTAAGGAGTAGTGTGTTCTGCTCAGTCTTTCAATGATACATTTTTTTAGATACCAACAGTTTCTTAATTTTCTGGGTAATATATTTCACATTAGGTCAAAAAGTCAAATGCAGATTGCAGAGGAATACATGAAAAATTACTGATCTTGAAACTTGTGCATGAAAATTATGTATTTGTAGTATTGGTTTAATAAGGGAAATGGAAAATATTAGAGGTTCTTTCTAAGTAGATTTAGTATTTTTGTCACTGAATATTTCAAAGAATGCACTATGGAAAATGTGGAAATTGTAGTGCCTTATATTATCATTGCTCCTCTCTGGTAATTTTGCCTTTAAAATCATGACCTAAGTAACAACTGAAAACTTATATGTGTCATTTAATAGAGAAAACTCTACTTGAACAGTAATTCTTATTTTTAAAAATATGAATATATAGTAACTAATATTTTAACTAACATGGCTTAAAACCTTCATTAAAAGTGTAAAAGAAGCAATCACCAGGAAAGAAGTATTATAATCTCAAATTGTTAGAAACACCTAAAATTTTATATTTGCATACCAATTACAGTGATACATAATCTGTGCAGAAAGAGAAAAAAATGACCTCAAACACATTTCCTCTCACACTTTTACTCAGCAATACACTTCTGACCCCAGGAACATGGACTTTGTTAATTTTGCTGTTGTTGTTGTTGTTTTAGTTCATCTCACCTACCATGCAAGCAATGCTGCAGCTGTGGACCCTAACTGGGTATCCTTTAATTCAGTTCAGAACTTACACACAATTTAGTTCTTAGCCCACAGAGTGAGGGCTCAATCTTGAAGACCACCCTTCCCACACTTTAGATGCCAATCAGAAACCCAGGTTGTTTTGCCTGTGTTTCTGACCCACCAGCTACAAATCAGGGTTTGCATAGCCCCCTTCTCAGGATTGACTAACTTGCTTGAGCAACTCACAGAATGGAGAAAAACACATTTGCCAGTTTTTTTAAATTTATTTTTATTGTAAACAAATGGGATACATGTTGATTCTGTAGGTACATGGAGTAACAGCATATCATTTGTGTAATCATACATTCACACAGGGTAATGAGGTTTGATTCATTCTGTTATTTTATCCTTCTGCTCCACCCCTCCCATCCCTCCTTTTCCTCTATACACTCCCTACTTCCTCCATTCTTGCCCCCTTCCACCTACCATTTTGTGTCATTATTCGCTAATCAGTGAGATCATTCATCTTTTGGTTTTTTGAGATTGGCTTATCTCACTTAGCATGATATTCTCCAATTTCATCAATTTACCTGCAAATGCCATATTTTACTATTCTTTATAGCAGAGTAATATTCCATTGAATATATATACCACAGTATCTTTATCCATTCAACAATTGAGGGACATCTAGTTTGGTTCCACAGTCTGGCTATTGTGAATTGAGCAGCTATGAACATTGATGTGGCTGTACCTCTGTAATATGCTGATTTTAATTCCTTTGGGTACAGGCCATGGAGTGGGATATCTGGGTCAAATGGTGAGTCCATTCCAAGTTTTCTAAGGAATCTCCACAATTCTTTCCAGAATGGCTGCACTAATTTGCAACCCCACCAGCAATGGATGAGTGTACCTTTTTCCCCACATCCTCTGCAACACCTATTGTTGCTTGTATTCTTGATAATTGCCATTTTAATTGGGGTGAGATGGAATCTTAGTGTAGTTTTGATTTGCATTTCTCTTATTATTAAAGATGGTGAACATCTTTTCATGTTTGTTGATTGCTTGTAGATCTTCTGTGAAGTGTCTGTTCATATCCTTAGCCCATTTGTTGATTGGGTTATTTGTATTCTTCATGTAGAGTTTTTTCAGTTCTTTATATATTCTGGAAATTAGTCCTCTATCTGAAGTATGAGTGGAAAAGATATTCTCCCACTCTGTTGGCTCTCTCTTCACATTACTGATAGTTTCCTTTGCTGAGAGAAAGCAATTTAGTTTGAATCTATCCCAGTTATTGATTCTTGCTTTTATTTCTTGTGCTATGGGAGTCCTGTTAAGGAAGTCTGATCCTAAGCCAACAAGTTGAAGATTTGGACCTACTTTTTCTTCTATAAGATGCAGTGTCTCTGGTCTGATTTCAAGGTCCTTGATTCATTGTGAGTTGATTTTTGTGCAGGGTGAGAGATAAGGCTTTAGTTTCATTCTGTTGCATATGGATTTCCAGTTTTCCCAGCACCATTTGTTGAAGAGGCTATCTTCTCTCCATTGCATATTTTTGGCACCTTTGTGTAGTATGAGAAAATTGTATTTATTTGGGTTTGTGTCCATGTCCTCTATTCTGTGCCATTAATCTTCTTGTCTATTTTGGTGCCAATACCATGCTGATTTTGTTACTATTGCTTTGTAGTATAGTTGAAGTTTTGGTATTGCGATACCCCCTGTTTCATTCTTCCTGCTAAGGATTGCTTTAGCTATTCTAGGTTTCTTATTCTTCCAGATGAATTTCATGATTGCTTGCTCTATTTCTGTAAGGAACATCATTGGGATTTTAATTGGAATTGCATTGAATCTGTATAGCACTTTTGGTAGTATACCATTTTGACAATATTAATTCTGCCTATCCAAGAACATGAGAGATATTTCTATCTTCTAAGGCCTTTCTCAATTTCTCTCTTCAATGTTTTGTAGTTTTCATTGTAGAGATATTTTACCTCTTTGGTTAGATTGATTCCCAAGTATTTTATTTTTTTTGAGGCTATTGCAAATGGAGTGGTTTTCCTCATTTCCTTTTCAGATGTTTCATCACTTGTTTGAAAATGCTTTAGATTTATGGGTGTTGATTTTATAGCCTGCTATTTTGCTGAATTCATTGATGAGTTCTAGAAGTTTTCTGGAGGAGGTTCTTGGAACCTCTAAATATACAATCATGTCATTAGTGAACAGTGATAGCTTAAGTTCCTCTTTTCCTATTTGTATTCCTTTAATTTCTTTGGTCTGCCTAATTGCTCTAGCTAGAGTTTCGAGGACAATGTTGAATAGAAGTGGTGAAAGAGCACATCCCTGTCTTTTTCCAGTTTTTAAAGGGAATGGTTTCAGTTTTTCTCCATTGAGAATGATGTTGGACATGGGTTTAGCATAAATAGCCTTTACTATGTTCAGGTATGTTTTTACTATCCTTTTTTTTTTTTTCTAGTGTTTTGAGCATGAGTGGGTGTTGTATTTTGTTGAACGCTTTTTCTTTGTCAATTGCAATACCATATGGTTCTTATCCTTAAGTCTACTGACATGATGGACTATGTTTATTGATTTATGGATTTTAAACCATCCTTGCATTCCAGGGATAAATCCCACTTGATTGTTTTGCACAATTTTCTTAATATGTTTTTGGGTACGGTTTGCCAGTATTTTGTTAAGGATCTTTGCATCTATATTCATCAAGGATATTGGTCTAAAATTTTCTTTCTTGGATGTGTCTTTCTTTGCTTTGGGTATGAGAATGATATTAGCTTCATCGAATGAGTTAGGTAGGGTACCATCCTTTTCTCTTTCCTGGAATACTTTGAGAAGTATTAGGATGAGTTCTTCTTTGAAGGTCTTGTAGAACTTGGCTGAGAATCTGTCTGGTCCTAGACTTTTCTTGGAGGGTAGATTTTCAATGGCTTCTTCTATTTCATTGCTTGATATTGATCTGTTTAAATGATGTATGTCTTCCTGGTTCAGTTTGGGAGGAGCATATGTCTCTAGAAAATTTTTAATGTCTTCAGTAGTTTCTATTTTGTTGGAATACAGATTTTCAAAATAGCTTCTCATTATGTTCTGCGTCTCAGTGGTGTCTGTCGTGATATTTCCGTTTTCATCTCGAATTTTAGTAATTTGCGTCTTCTCTCCTTCTCTTTTTTAGTGTCACTAAGGGTTTGTCTATTTTGTTTACTTTGTCAAAGAACCAACTTTTTGTTTTGTCAATTTTTTGAATTGTTTCTTTTGTTTCAGTTTCATTGATTTTAGCTCTGATTTTAATTATTTTCTGTCTTCTACTACTTTTGCAGTTATTGTGTTCTTCTTTTTCTAGGACTTTCAGCTGTAATGTTAGGTCATTTAGTTGTTGACTTTTCATTCTTTTCTGGAATGTGCTCCACGCAATGAATTTTCCTCTCAGTATTGCTTTCATAGTGTCCCAGAGATTTTGGTATGTTGTATTGTCATTCTCATTGACCTCTAAGAATTTTATCTTATCCCCTCCCTGATGTTTTCTGTTATCCGTATTTCATTCAATAGCATATTATTTAGGCTCCAGGTGTTGGAGTAATTTCTGTTTTTTATTTTGTCATTGATTTCTACTCTCAGTCCATTATGATGTGATAGAATACAAGGCAGTATCTCTGTTTTTTTGCACTTTCTAAGAGATGCTTTGGGGCATAACATATGGTCTATTTTTGAGAAGGTTATATGTGCTGCTGAGAAGAAAGTGAATTCGCTTGTTGATGGATGGAATATTCTATACATGTCTATTAAGTCTAGTTTATTGATTGTGTTATTGAGTTCTATGGTTTCTTTTGTTGGTTTTTGTTTGGAAGACCTATCTAGTGGTGACAGTGGTGCATTAAATTCACCCAGAATTATTGTGTTGTGGTCTATGTGATTCCTGAAATTGAGAAGAATTTGTTTGATGTACAGGGATGCACCATTTTTTGGGGCATAAATATTTATTATCATTATGTCTTCCTGCTTTATGGTTCCAAAAAGCAGTGTGGAATGTCCTTCTTTATCCCTTCTAAGTAACTTTGGCTTGAAGTTCACTTTATGTGCTATTCAGATGGAAACTCCCACTCTTTTACTGAGTCCATGTGTGTGGTAGGTTTTTCCCATCCTTTCATATTTAGTCTGTGGATATCTTTTTCTATAAGATGAGTCTCTTGCAGGCAGCATGTTGTTGGTCTTTCTTTTTAGTCCATTCTGCCAGTCTATGTCTTTTGATTGATGAGTTCAGGCCGTTAATTTTCAGGGTTTTTATTGAGATATGATTTGTATTCCCAGTCATTTGGCTTATTTTTGGTTTTTAAGTGGGCTTGGTTTCTCCTTTGAGTGGATTTTCTCTAAGGTATTTACTCCCTTTGCTGGCCTTCATTGTTGTGTTTGATTTCCTTCTCAAGGAATATTTTGTTGAGAACATTGTGTAGTGCAAACTTTCTATTTGTAAGTTCTTTTAACTTTTGTTTATCATGGAAGAATTTTATTTCATCTTCAAATCTGAAGGTTAGTTTTGCTGGGTATAGGATTCTTGGTTGGCCATCATGTTCTTTCAGAGCTTGAAATACATTGTTCCAGGCCCTTCTAGCTTTTAGAGTCTGGATTGAGAAGTCCACTGCTTTCCGTATTGGTCTCCCCCTATATGTAATCTGATGCTTTTCTCTCATGGCCTTCAAAATCCTATCTTTATTTTGAATGTTCAGCATTTTTATTATAATATGCTTTTGTGTGAATCTGTTGTGATTTTGTGCATTTGGTGTTCTGTAAGCCTCTTATATTTGATTTTCCATTTCATTCTTCAGGTTTGGGAAATTTTCTCATATTATTTCACTGAATAGGTTGTTTGTTCCTTTGGTTTGTTTCTCTGTGCCTTCTTCAATCCCAATAATTCTTAAATTTGGTCTTTTCATGATGTCCCATAGTTCTTGAAGATTCTGTTCGATTTCTTACCATTTTCTCTGTTTGGGCAACTTTATTTTCAAGATTAAATATTTTGTCTTCATTGTCTGAGGTTCTGTCTTCCAAGTGGTCGAGTCTTTTGGTGATGATTTCCATTGAGTTTTTTATTTGGTTTTTTGCTTCCTTCATTTCAAGCATTTCTGTTTTTTTTTTTTTTTGAGAATCTCTTTTTGTTGAAATGATCTTTTGCTTCCTGCAGGTGCTTGTTTAGCTTATTGGTATTATCATTCATTGCCTGCATTTGCTCTCTTATCTCATCCTTTTCTTCACAAATTATCTTAATCATGTATAATGTAAAGTCCTTTTCTGACATTTCTTCTAACATACTGTCATTGGATTCTATTAATATAGAATCTAGATTTGTTTGGATCATTTTCTTGTCTTTTTTTTATGTTGTTCATGTATCTTTCCCTCTAGCAGTGCAGATCTGGAGTATTGCAGATTTCCCCCTATAGGCTTATAGTAGTCCTATAGGCTTCCAAAACCATTTCTTTAATGGGAGATCAATATTAGCAGTGCCCAATTCAGACACTATGCAATCCCAGACCAATTAGACCCTATGAGGACAATAACAATATTGTCATAATAAACAGAATTAGTTCAAATATTATCTTTGGTAAAACAAACAGGTTTGCTATAAGGTCTGCAGTTTCTAATGGAGGACAAAGAGGATGCAGAGGGATGTAGAATGTGGCATTTAATGGGATAAGAAAATAACATACAGAAGTTCTAGATAATAGGAGTTGTGAGAGTGTAATCAAAAGAAATTGGATATTAGAATGCAAAAAAGGGAGAAAAAGACTCTGAGGGAACAGTTAAACCAAAGGAAAAGAGAGCAAGAAAAGTAAAGAAATAAAAACTTAAATTTTTTTCAATAAGGAGAAAAAAGAAAATCTACAGTATAACAGTTATATAGTAATGAAACCTCCCAGAGTTCAGTAACCTGATGCATGAGAGGTACCTGACAATGAGCTTCAAGCCTCCAGCACGCGTCTCAAGATGGGTCTTGCCCCACTGAATGATCAGAGTTGTTGCTTCCAGGATTATCCAAGATGGCCGCTCTGGCTTCGAAATGTGTTGGCAAATGGGGAGCTGCAGCTCAGGCTGTGGCCGTGATCAGCAGGAGGTCCTGGAGTTGGGATGTGGTTGGTCAAGCAGGGGTCCTGGAGGTCGGGTGTGTTTAGTGTGGTTGTGGGATCCTGGAGGCTGGTTGCAATCAGTCAGTCTGGGGTCCCGGTGATAGGGTACAGTCAGTTGGCCTGGGGGTCCTGGTGGCAGGGAGGAGTCAGTTGATGTGAGGGCCCCAGAGGCAGGGAGTGATCAGTCGGGTTGAGGGATCCTGGAGACAGGGTTCAGTCAGTCCAACCAGGGTCCTAAGTGGCCTGGTTGTTTTCTCAAAATGGCAGCAGCCATATGTAATCAAATCTTCAGATACTGAAACAGTAAACTTCCAGGCAACAGCAGGCATCTGGTGCTCCACTGGCAGTCGGCAATCAGTTTGTTGACTGTTGTCAGATAATCGGGAGGTAATCTCGTGTGTTGGGTGATGGATAGGTGTAAGGAAGGCGATGGACAGGTGAGAGGCAGGCAAATGGTGGATGATAGGTGCCTGACAGTGAGCAATCTGTGCTCAAAAAACACATCAATATGCTGGCAGACTGCAGGTGATTACAGCAGACAAATGGGGTAAACAGCAGGGGATTGATAAGCAGCAAAAGCTGCCTTACCAAGAAACAGATATCCTCTGCTTGAAACCGGAGTAATGGAGCGACAAGGAACACAGTCTCCCTCTAGTTCACCCACATTTACCAGTTTTTATTAAGAATATTAAAAAGGACACAAAGGTAGAAATATGTAGGTCAAGCATGGGGGAAGAGGCCTGGAGCTTCCATGTCCTCTCCAGGTGCCACACTCCAGGAATCTCCATCTGTTCAGCTATCCAGAAAGTCTCTGAACCCAGCATTTTGGAGTCACTTATAGAGGCTTCATTATATAAGCACAATCAAAGCATGGATGACCATCAAGAAATGTAACTGGAAAAGCATATGATCTAGTCCTACTAGACTGGGTAGAAAAACACAGCAAGGCCTGTTGAGGTTTTTCTTGGTATCTCTAAGTAGCAGTCCTTTCTCCATCATATGGTACAGGATTCTGACTGACATAAGGGTCATATGACCTACTATTAAACCAGAGATGTTAATGAATTTCTTTATGGTCAGATCCAAGACAGAGGAACATCACGGACACTATGACATGCCTTAGGAAAGAGAAATTCTAGTTTTTGAGCCAGGAACTATGAATATGGATATATGCATATAGATATAGAGAGATAGATAGATATCTCACATGTGCAAATCACTGATTATAATTTATACTGTTAGTATATGTATATTGATGCATTTGTGTGTATATGTATATATGAATATGTTACTGAAAACACAGTCGGGCATGGTGGTTCATGCCTGTAATCCCAGCGACTTGGAAGGCTGAGGCAAGATGATCACAAGTTCGAGGCCAATCCCAGAAGCTTAATGAAATTCTGTTTCAAAATTAAAGAAGACTGGAGATGTACTAGAGTGGAAGAGTGCTTTTCTAGAATGTGTAAGACCTCAATCCCCAGCACTGCAAAAAAATGTAGTGCAAATTCACAAAAATGTAATTGCAAATGCATATTAATTATCATTTCTCCCAGTTTAATTATTCCTTGCTTTGAAAGAAAGAGGGCATTTTTAAAATGTATCTCAAGGTTTAATATAAACCACATGCTGGTGAAGAATTAGGGTTAGGGTTAAGGTTAGGGTTAGGGTTAGGGTAAACCTCTTGAGATCAAATGAACTTCTCTACCTCATGGCTATTTTTGAACTTCATGTGTGCTATTTTGCCATACACACTTATTCAGATTTGTAAACTCACTTGATCCAGGCATTATATCTTACCAGTGATGGAAGTTTTGGGGATCTCCTAAGCACTGTTGCCATTCAGATCTTGAGCAGCAATCATGAGCCACATCCTCATAAACCATATCATTCAGACACCTGATATGAGCCCTATGAGGAACTCCTAGGAAAGAAAAATAATACAGAAATTACTGTGTCTTATAAGCATAACTATGTGCCTGGCACCATACTAGGCACTGGTCACTGACCAATGACTTTGATACTATTGTGTATTGATCATAACAACCAGAGTGTATAATAGACTTCTCACCACACTTTTTGCTTATCCTTTTCTCCTCTATTCTCTAAGTACAAATTTGGAAATGAGTAAGTGGTCTGAATTCATACAGGCATTTGTGATCCCACAATATCCACAGGGCTATATACTTATACATGGGTGGGCCTGTGGGTAAGCATTTCCTCCCCCATTTTACAGAGGAGAGCTTGGTTCACAGAAGGTCATTCCATGTTTTATTCTCATTCATCCAGATTTAGCATGGAAAATAGGTTCAGGACACACTGGAGCAGGACATCACACTGCCTGATACCAGAAGGATCCCACATCTCTCTTCCTTTCCACTCAGTGGGCACTGAGTCCCAGAGCAGAATGAGGCATCTTGGTCTGTAGTCCCTTTATCTCCCAACAACCCAGGGTTTCAGTCCCCACAGCAGGGCACCCACACCCTCAGTGAGTACCAACACCTGGAGGTGGGGCCATGTTTTTCTCATCAAATTACCTGGATCTCTTAAAATGTCCTCCTGGTTACCATGATCAACACAATGATATCAGATTACTGTGGTAACCACAATGAGCAAGTTTCTCCACACTGGAAATGCTTATAAAATGTCTTCCCCTCTCCTTCTTCTGATTTAAAAAATGCCTTTCTTTTGGAGGCCACCATCTAAGATGAGTGTCAATTAGAAAAACTAGTCTGATACACTAGCAGTGAGCCAAATTCTGGTCCAGTAGTGGAAACTAAGCATGTATCTCTTAACAGGAATTTGTTTGCTTTAAAAATGACCCTAGGGGAGTTTTATCTTTTTAGAGAGACAATGGAAGATATCTTAGGACTCTTGCATATGACCTAGCCATCTGAAATCAAACATATAAAATTCACATACCATGCTATGTACTTCCATCCTTGACAGAAATCTAAGAGACTGCCTCTATCTAATACCTTGACTAAATGACCTAGAAACATTTTTTTTGTAATTTAAGGACTTAGGATATAGCTCAGTTGGTAGAGTGCTTGCCTTGCAAGCACAATCCCCAGCACAGCAAAAAATAAAAAAAAAAAATTAAAGTATTATTTAAGAAATCTCAGAATTATTTCAAAAAAGCAGGACTGGAATATTATTTAGTAAGCTGAAACTTATGCAGGTATTCAAATTATATATTGGATTATCCTGGGTAATTCTTACCTGCATTCCTGATACATTCTTCTATGTGGAATGAATCCATGACAAAACACACCTAGTCTCTACACACTCATTCCTTCTCCAACATGCAAATCCCTCATCTAATAAGAAAGTTGGGAAGATAAAACAGAAATTGCATGGTTTAGGCCTTCTCCCTTTAAAATTGTTGGTCATAATCTTGCCTTATCCAGCATATGTTGTGGTCTGTCCTCAGGGATGTTTTAACCATAGGTCCACAGCTTGTCTCCTATGACATTGTCTCCCCAGATATTCTGTGGTCTTGATCCCAAAGTATTGAGTCTTTAAGAGCCTCCCCAAATACACACTGTTCTTAGTCTGGATCTAAACTAAGTAAGGATTATGACAAAAATTTTATTGAAATCAAAATATTGACTTTATTCCTTACATATAAAAAATTCCATTAATTAAATATAAATATATGAAAATGCTCACAACAAAAAGAGAAAAGAATAATCTATATATGAGAATATGACTTAGATTACCTGACATGTGGACATTGTATCAACAAACCATAGCACCAAATAGACTCATACAGCCAGCTGTGTTGAATCAGCATAGCCACAAAGGCCATGAACTGAAAGGTGTACATACCTGCTATTTCCAGAAGGAGTCCTGTCTATATGTATTCAAGAAAAGTGCTTTCCTGGCCAAAGGGTATCTCAGCAGCAGGACAAATTGTTTCAGAACACATTCTTTGAGGAATACTTCTTGATGTGAAAAAAAAATTACCTCTCATTCTTAGTACACACACATCATACAGATTTCAATGAATATGTTTTTTTTGTGGATTATAGAGCTACTTACGGCAGTACTATCTTATTCCCTTAATAAGCAAAATTATACTTGAAGGGTTATCTTATAAATGGGAATTGAATTTTCTTTGTGAATTATAAGAGTAGAGTGAAAACATTACAAAATTTTCATAGATATTCCTTCAAAATCAAATTGATGAAATGTTTCAAAATAAAAACTCACACATAAAAATCTCAGGTAAACTACAGTTGAAATTATAACAAATCTCCCTCCTCCACTTTTCAAGAATAAGAGAATCCCCTCTTCAGTCAATGGTAACACACTACAAGAGGTAAAGTTCACAAAGCCACATATTTTGGGTTTATATCTCTGCTTAACAAACAACCCAAAACAATAAAACCTGATTATCTCACAGGAATTTGTGTTGATTTGATCCAACTGGGCCTTTTATAATCCATGTGGTGGCTATTATCTGGTGGTGTATTAATCTGGAGGCTCCAACCATCTGGAACATCAAGAAAACTCCCTTGAAGTATCACAACTGGTATTGAAATCTCCTGAGAACAAGTAGGACAACTAATTAAAGAACCTTGGCTCTCCTTCAAAAATGCCCACATATATAATGCCATCAGATTACATTTAACCCAACTAATTTTGTACACCAAATAACAACATATAATTTTTATTCACATGCAATATTATTTTGTTTATCTGAAACTCAAATTTAGGTTGATGTCCTATATATATTCTTATTTATTAAATATGGCAATTTTGGGGGAAGACTCTAAGTTTAATGAGCATCTGAGACAACTCTTCCAATCGGTCAGTTAGAGAAAAAAAAAGATCACACTGACAATAAAGAAAAAAATCTATAATGTCTGCTGCTGGCAGCATGAGGGGGAAATAGACACTGGCATACAGTTTTGGTTCCAAATGTTGTTATCCATTTTCTGAAGCCCATATTAACATGAATTAATAACTTTAATGATCTTGAAACAGATGCTCTGTTTCCACAAAAATGGAAGATTCAATAGCAGTTTTAGAAAAGGATTTCAAGGTGATTTTGACCTGAAATATAATTAAAGGGCTGACTTGGCAGTCAGGGGCCACATAGGTTTTCTAAGAAAAAATAGCCAAATTTATGAAACATTGTTTAGAGTGTCTAGCTCTAGGATCATCATGTTAGTACCTGGAATTAATCTCATAACAACACTTTGGATGAGGTATTGCTGTCCTCTCTTCATGGAAGAGTGTGACTACAAAACATTTTTTTGTAATCAAAGAGTCAGATGTCTAAGAGATTATTCACCATTACCACTGCCAGAGCCCTAGAGAGAACCTGCCTCCTCAGTACCTTGAGTTTCTGGTGGCCAATCTGTAGCAAATATGCCAGGACACATTCTGCTATGAGGGTTAATGTATTTTCCCTGTGTTCACCCTGCAGCAGGGAGCTTGATTTGGTGCCCCTTACCCTTTCCTCAGAGGAGGCTCATGGCAGGACTGGAAGCAGAAGCTGTTTGAAGTCAGTGATTATTTTATCTTTTATAAAAACATAATTCATGGAAGGATGGAACTGCTTGTACCTCACAGGAAGGTGAGGACCTCTGAAAATAGAGAAGAAAAGAAAAAGGAATTTCTTTAAGATAGTGAGCACAGGCAAGGTATAAAAGTCCTTCCAAGTGTAGAGACCTGAGCACTACTCCATATCTATACTTGGGTTAGCTCTGTAGACGTCCCATTAAGGCTGGACCTCCCCTTATGACATATTTTTTAGCTTGGACCAGGAGATCCATGGAGGAGGGAGGGATTTTCAGATTTCCTCTAATCACAATTCATCTTGTATTCTCAGCAGATGTGGCACCATAAAGAAGGGTCTCAAAACAGGTACTTTGGGGCAAAATTGTCATAGATATTTCAATGGTTTGGGAGCCTCCAAAGGACTACAGTATATACACAGATATAGACAACATCTATAATATAAAAATGTTCCCATTCCATTGTTAAGTGGGGATCAGTGGATAAAAAAAATCTTAAAAAATTCCTTGGTGGGAAGATACTAATGAAATATGATTTGACAAACACTATACATAGCCACCTCTCTTGCTTACTCAGCAACCTGTTTTGTTGGTAGGTAGTAGGAGTGGTGATGTTGATGATACTAAAGTGATAGAAATGAAATTCTGCCTCTTTGGGTTAAGAGGCTTGACTATGGGGTTTATGTGTGTTGAATTTGGATTTTAAGGCAGTACCCAGAAAATAATTAGAAAAGCAGGTATTTCCTATGAAGAAAACTGAAAATTATTGTTTTGTTCTTAAACATGTAGTCTGCATGACCAAAGAAACTGCATCATAAAGCAGGAAGCATAAAGGGAATTAATAAAATGAAGTTTCAATTTATTCATTAAAATGAAGTGGATGGCACGTATATGCCAACACTGTATTGGAGAGTTGACTCTATATTTTCTCCTAGCACTTTCAATGTTTCTGGCCTAACTTTAAATTGACTTTTAGGAAGAGTAAGTGATAGGGATCTAGTTTCATTCTTCTACATATGGATACCCAGTTTCCCCAGGACCATTTATTTAAAATGCCATCTTTTCTCCAACATATGTTTTTGGCAAATTTATTAAGGATGAGATGATTGTCTGTGTATTTGTCTCTGTGTTTTCTATTATACTCCATCAGTGTTCATTTCTGTTTTTATACCAATATCATTCTGTTTTTGTTAGTATAGCTCTATAGTGCAATTTGAATCATTTATTTTGAGACCACCCACATCACTTTTATTTCTCAGTATCATTTTGAATATTTTTGGTCTTTTATTATTCCATATGAGATTTAGGTCTGTTTTTGCTTCTCAAATTGAAGAAGTAAAACCAAGAATTGATCAATGGAATCACCTCAAATTGATTATCTGCAGAGTGAAAAAATAAAAGCATGCATGACAATATATAATGATGGAGGGTGGTGGGGGTAAGAGGAAAATAAAGAATCTTTGGATAGTGTAGAGGAAAAAGGGATGGGAGGGGTGGGGATGGAAAAACAGTAGAATGAAATAGACAGTAATATCCTATATATGTATGATTACATGAATGGTGTGAATATACATTGTGTAAAACCAAAGTAAAAAAAGTTGTACCCCATTTGTGTATAATGAATCAAAATGTGTCTGTAAAAATAAAAAAAATTTAATAACAAAAGAGCATAAAGAGAGAACCTGCAGAGTGGGAGAAAACAGTTGCCAGCTACTCTATTGACCAGGTATTTATATTCATAATATATAGAGAGCCAAAAAACCTAACAGCCTCCCCAAAAAATGAAATAAACAACCAATAAATAGACAAATAATCTGAACAGATATTTTTTAAAACAAGAAATAAAAATGGCCACAAATACATGAACAAATATTCAACATTCTTAGCAATCATGGAGATGCAAATCAAATCTACCCTAGGGTTTTATCTCACTACAATTTTTATGGTAGTGATAAAAAATACAACTAACAAGAGTCACTGGCAAAGTTGTGGAGAGAAAGGTACACTTGGCAATGGTTGGTGGGACTGTAAAGCAGTACAAATGCTTTGGAAAGCAGCATGGAGATTCCTCAAAAGACTAGGAATAGAGTCACCCTATAACACAGCTCAATGCCTCTTAGTACTTATCTGAAACATCTAAGATCAATAATCACCATATTTAGCAACATGTATATCATTGCCATTCACAATAACCAAGTAATGGAACCAGTCTAGTGGCCCTCAACAATCAAATGGAGAAACTAATATGATATGTATACACAATGGAGTTTTACTCAGCAATAAAGAAGAGAAATCATGAAATTATATCATTTTCTCATAAATGGACAAAGCTAGAGACTATAATGGTAAGTAAAATAAGCCAGGGTCAGAAAATCAAGGGTCAAGTACATTATTTAATTATTTAGGAACAATAGAGAAAAAAAATTTAAAAGGGGAATCTCATGGAAATAGAATGGAGAACAGTAGAGTACATGAAGGAAATTGAGTAGGAGAAAGGATGGATGGGGAATGGGAGTAGCTATGAAATTAAATTGAGCAATTTGTGATATGCACATATATAAATGTATTACAATGAATTCCACTTTTGTGTATGAGCATAATAGAACAATTTTAAACAATAATTAATAGAAGGAAGACTAGTAGAATAGAGGCTGGAAAGTGGGACAGGGAGGAGGAGAGAAAAAGCAAAAGTACTGAGGATTGAAATGGAGCAAATTATGTTTTATGTATTCATAAATATGTCAGTACAATCCCCAGTATGAGTTTTCACTACAATGCATGAATAAAACATTTTTTTAAAAAACTTATGGAATGACATCAACAAAATTCCACAATTCAGGAAGCATAAGTGATGTACTGCAAAGGGGCACAGGGCAATTTTTGGCATTATGGAACTGTTATATACCTTGTATATGGGGATGGTTACACAACTGTCAGTCCTTTTCAAGACTCAGAACTTCACACTAAAAGAGTGAGAGTAAATTTTACTTTAAATATTAGCTTAGTAAAAATAATTTAAAAAGCATGCATCATGTTATGTGAAGAATACAGTGCTACTCTGTGATTCCAATTTGGCATCTTAAAACTAATAAACTGCTGGACACAGTAATTTCTGTGCATGCCTGTAATTCCAGCAACTTGTGCAAGCAAGGTAGGAGGATTGTAAATTCAAGGCTGGTCTCAGCAATTTAGCAAGATTCTGTCTCAAAAACAAACAAAAAAATTAAAATGGGCTGAGGATATTTCTCAGTGATTAAGTACCCTCAAGTTTAATTCCTCATATACAACTACTACTACTAATAATAATAATAAGAAGAATGCCAATATATCTATGCATGCATGTGCATTTCCACATTCATAAAAAATTGTATGCCAAATACAGACCAAAATCTCATGTATGAACCAGGTGTTAGGAGTGGTTACCTCTATGAATGGAATGGAGGATTGTTGGTCAGGAAAATAACTTTGATTTTGTCTAGCTATGGGACATTTAAAGATACATATATTTATAAATTTAAAAACATTTCAAAAAAGCAAATGTGGAAGATATTTCCATAAGTATTAGGGTACTGAGGATGTCTTTGCCATCTTTGTGATCTGGTTCACAGGAGCCAGAAGGAGGCAAAAAAAATCAAGTAATTGAAAATCATCAGGAGGCAGAGATTAAATGCTTGAGAACAAATTTGACAAATGCTCTGAAATAAGGAATCTTCAAATTAACCTTTTCTTTCAGCTTTTAGCTGATGCATCATTATAAATGCAGAATTTTACAAATTAACCTTTGAAACATGTAAAATCTACCATGGTAGACTTTGCCACACAGAAGCCATGCATTACTTTGATAGTAAACCATCTTTTACTTCACCACAGGTTGACAGCTTTAAACAGACTGGAAGGCCAAGAGTCTCCTTTTTGAATGGGCACCAGGAGAAACTTATGCAAAGCACAATCCATGATGCCCTAATTCAACCTGGCTTTTTCTCTGTGTACCTTACTTCTCCTCCCTGGTAACCAGAGCCACAGTCTTGCACAATAAAAATTTTCATTTCCAAAAAAGTGGTAGAGACCCAGAGTGGCTTCAGAATCTCAAAATGACTTAAAGGAGTAATAACACAAGTACCTGTTTTAACTAGCCTACCGGGTTGATGAAATGGAAATTTTGTCCAATTTTCTATTCCTCCTTGAACACTGCCCTACCCCTTTACTATGCCTACCCATAGCCCTGTCTGCTCAAGGCTTTTTGGAAGAAAGATGTTGATATTTATTCCTTAGTTGTAAGAATTTACAAGTACATACTTTCTTTGGTTTTAATTTCTTGTGTATTTTTTTTACTTCCTGAAATGAAGAGTTGCTTTCTTTATTTTCTCAGACTTCTTTTTGGAACTCTGGTGCTCTGATGCTTCCACCTTATCATGGTTTTATATGCTTTCCTCAAAAAAATATTGTTTTTATTATCATTCAGTCATTCAATGTTCAGTTCAAAATTTGCTTCACCTTAAAAACAAACAAAAAAAAACCAAAAGATGTCTAATTTTTATTATAATTTTTCTTTGACTAATGTTATTTTATTTTATTATATTTGGCAGTGCATGTACTCTATGAGCACTTAATGACTGAGCTACATCCACAGCCTTTTTTTTTAAAGGGTGAGTTTGTGGTTTACCCAGATTTCCCAAGTTACCCAGGATGACCTTAAACTTGGGATCCTGTGACCTCAAACTCTGGAGAGACTGGGATGACAGGTGTGTTCCACCATGCTCAGTTAATGTGTTAGTTTAAAATGTGCTTCATATCCAAACTTTTGACAATATTGATTTTGTTTTAATTATTAATTTTTAACTTTCTTCCTTTATTTATTTATTTTTTTGTGTGTGCCAGGGATGGAACCCAGTGGTGCTTAATCACTCGGCTCCAACCCTAGGCCTGTTTATTTGATTTTATTCTCTAACTATAATTTTTATTATTAATTTTGAGACAGTGTCTTGTTCAGTTATTAAGGGTTTCACTAAATTGCTGAGGCTGGCTTTGAACTTGGGAACCTCCTGCTTGTCCCAGCCTCCCAAGACAGGCAGAGGCCAGTGTGCCTGAACTCTAGCTTGCTTACTTTCATGGTGTTAAGAGAAGAGATGTGGCATGATTTCCTATTTTAGAAGTTGTTTAGGTTTGCTTTATGTTCCTTTTCATGGTTAAGTTTGATAAACATTTCATATGTGCTCACAAAGAATGAATATACTTTTTTTTTTTTTTTTTTGCTGGTGATTGAACCTAGGGCCTTGTGCTTGACAGGCAAGCACTTTATGCACTGAGCTATAACCCCAGATCCTAGAATGCATATTCTGTAGTCGTGTTGTGTGGTGTAGTGAGGATGTCCATTAGGTGAATGTTGTTCACCATGTAGTTCCACTGCCCTTGTTTTCCCTGAACTTTTTTTTTTTTTTTGCCTATTACATGAACGGTTAAGGAAAGATCATTTTACATCCTTACCTTAATTAATTCATCCATTTTTCATTTTTAAAAAGCATTCTTAGTTGCAGATGGACCCAATAACTTTATTTTGTTTATTTACTTTTCTGCAGTGCTGGGGAAGAAATCTAGTACTCCACATGTACATGTGCTAGGCAAAAGCCCTACCTCTGAGCCTCAAACCCAGTCCAAGTGCATCATTAAGTCATCTTGGTCTAATTTTTTTCATTAGTTTAAGTCATTGTGGAACATCACACAGATTCTGTATTCTTTGGCCTTTCTTCAAAAGTAAAGTTGCTTCAGAATTTGGCCAAAACCATGCCACTTTTTCCATGGACATGAGATACCTTTCACCAGATTATTGTGATATTGTTTCTTTTACTGCTTTTCACCATGAATTCCTCCTCCTCCTTCTCCTCCTCCTCTTCCTCCTCCTTTTCTTCCCCTTGTCCTGGGGGAAGTGGGGTTGGTGTTCAATTTAAGAAGAGTTGTATACTCCCTTTGATTCCAGAGACCCTTCTCATGACAATCACAAATATCCTTGCATCACAGTCTTCCCCATGTTTGCCTCCACAGGCTCCCAGAAGGAAGAAGCAGAAATGCAAGACCTTAGTACATTCAAAATGTCTCAGGTTCTCAGTCAGTCAGAGAACACTTGTCTCCAGGCACAGGGTTAACACAATGTGACTCCCAGATGGCAGAGAGAGGCCCAGTCAAAAAATATCTCAAATGTCACAAAATCTAAACCCTCAGTCATAAGTGTAAATCACAAAAGGATGGGAGACAGATCTCAATGGATTCAGAGAAACCTTTATTCCTTCACAGATTAGGACACTGTAGGGGCCCATTTTCCACATGGGGAAAATGGACCCCATTATAGAGGGAACTTTGGTTTTATATGGTACAATGATGTAATAATTGAAAGCCATATATCTGCAACAGTTATGACCATCAGGGGTAGTTTTACAGGTTAAAATCCTAAGTTAGGAGGGTGGTGGTTGTAAAGAGGTTGAAATTCATTGTGCTTATTCTGGGATCCATTTTTTCCCAGAGTTTTAATATGTTCTGTTCCTCCATTTAGGGCTAATCTGAGATGAGGGAAGATCTAAGTTTAGGGTCCATTGATATGAGAAAAGTGTGCACTGGAAGAGGTTTAATGTTTGGTAATTTTTTCTTCCCTCACCCTGAGCCACACTGCCCTTTGTTTTTCTTGGGGAAATGCATTTTAGGAATATTCTTTTCCATAACCCTTCAGTGAGGAAGAATGAAATGGGAATCTTGTGTTGACAAAAAGTCACACAAAAGACAGAGACAAACTGGGTGTTGGCGGGATACCTGGAATTATAGTTTCTCTATTTGTGACACCACTGAGCCCCGAATAGGAAAGATCATAAGTTCAATGCCAGACTCAGGGATAAATTGAGACATCTCCCAAAAGAAAATGATAAGCCCTGCATGAAGGTGTATGTATGTCATCCTTGCAGCTTGGGAGGCTGAGGCCAGAAGGAGGATTGCGAGTTCAGAGTCACTTAGTGAGGACCTACATGAGAATAAAAAAAAAAATTGACTTGGGATGTGACAATGGTTAAGCACTCCTGGGTTCAATCATCCTTGTACCAATAAAGGAATAAATAAATAAATGTGTGGATGCAGCTCAGGGATAGATCGCCCCCAGGTTTCATCTCCAGTACTGAAAAAAACATATTTGTTTATGTATGTATGTGTTTATATATTAAATTATATTTATACATATGTATGTGTGTATATGTGTGTGTGTGTTTTCTTTCTTTTCTTTTTTTTTGTTTTTACATATTTACATTTATATGTGAGAGAAGGCACTCACTTACAGAATACACCAAAATTCCTGGTAATAAAAGACCGAAGGTCATCTTTACTGCAGAGACTGGTGCAAGCTACTCTTCTTTCCTGCCAGTCCATCTAAATTAGAGAGGCAAAAGACATACCAAACCAGTCAGCTTACCCCCAGCCATGGCCAGAGATTGGGTTCCAGTGGCTTTGGTGACTCTAGATAACCTCAGTCCAATCACATGTCCCCCAGATAGTGGCAATCACCTACTCAAATGTCTGCCCTATCAACTTTCAATGGTAGTCACAGTGCCTACCATGGTGACCACAGGAGACAGGGAAGTCACCCTGAGTGAGAAGAAACAGGGAGTGAGGAGGAGAATGAAACTGGGCCCCCCTGCTACAGGAAACCCCAGCTGCACTGATGTCCTGTAGCCACAAAATGTCCCTTTCCCCCTTAGGGGCCCTTCATCTCATTCTCCTTTAAAACCACAGCTCCTGGGGAAGTCTATGGGGGAGGCATTGTGATAATAAAAATATGTCTCAATATGTAGCTCTTGGTACCCTTGGTGGGTCTGTGGTTGGGGGAAGGTTCTGCCTGGTCACTGATGACCCTGACTGAGCAGCACTTGGTACAAGGACAGATCACATTCCTGTGGTGCAATTTCTTTCTACTCATCAATGAGAACCTCACAGAAGACTGTGGGACTCCTGCTGACAGTGTCAAAAGACTCAGTACAGCATGCCTGTGTGGGGTTCCAGCAGTGCCAGGCACAAATTTGTGTGTACCTTCCAGGTAATCTTTGGAGAAGGAAAGGGGAAAAGGAAGACCCAGGTATCCCTGGACTGAGCATGAGTAAACACATGTTAGAGACCATCCATGAGGTCCCTATGTAAAAGGTGGGGTAAAAGTCTAATGTCCCTGGTTCCAGCAGGGACTTATTGGAAAAATAAGGCTTTGTTACCTATTCTCCACAGCCACTTTTTGCCCCAACTTTGATGCCTGGGAGAGCAACACTAAAACAGACATTCCTAAACTCAGGGACAACAGGTTAACACACAGAACTGGAGCCAGACTCTTCAGACCTCTAACAGTCAGTGTAGGCAGCGGTCATTAGGTTAAAGGAAAGGTTACACTGGGGGACACATTTACTTCTGAGAGCCCCACACCCTCTCTCAAGGCCTTGTTCCTTCCCCTCCCCCTATGCCATTATGACATCACAAACTGTATTGGAGTCAAGGAGAGAGACTGGGCAGGGCACCACACACTGTTGGACACTGTTCCCAGACCAACATTGAGGGAGAACACTGGGGAGCAGAGGAGGCAGAGGAAACTCTGTAAGGCACCCACAAATCAGCACCAAGATCACATCAGAAGAAGAGAAAACTGAAGAAGTGTAAGTGCTACATTCTCATGTGTTCTAAGTATATAAACTATCCTGTGAGTCAGGTCTCCAGGTCAGAAGTACTAAATCTTCTGCCCTGTGGTTGGGCATTCCTCCCCTAGGAATTCTTAGTCTTCTCTGGGTGCTGTGTTTAATCTCATCTCACACCATTGCTCAGGGTCTTCTGTGTACTCTGGAAGAGTGCCCCTCTCCCACCAGTGTCTAGTCTTTTCTGGTTCCTATCCTTAATCTCCCTTCTCCACCATTGCTCAGGGTCTTCTGAATCCTGTACGTTCCCCTTCCCCACCAGTGCTCAGTCTCCTTTGGGCATTGTGTATGGACACCCTTCACATACCAATTCTCACTCTCCAATGAACTTTAGGCACATAATACCCTTAGTAAACTCTCTGGGTGAGCCCCTTTTCTGATAATGTCAGTAAATCATCTCTGACCTTACCTGCATATCCAGATCAAAACAACTATGGAAACTTTTAAATATGTAGATACAACCTCAATATGACTTTGCTGCTGCCATGCAGAAAGGCTTCTCTTCAATGCCTGAAAATTCAAGACAATTTTAATGGATGTCAATTCCCACAGCAGTAAGGACCTCATTCCACCACTTGTAGTCCACCATTTCCACACATTTGTTCAAGTAGCTGATATCTTATGAGTGATATATCATGACCCATATTTCTGTCATCTCTCTGAGCATTGGATGGAAAACATATAAAGTATTTTCAGGATCTCCTCTGATATGTCATTGGATGCTCTCTTTTGACAAGAGGAAAACTGTCCTAGGACATTTGGGTCAGGCTCAATGAACACCTTCAAGGGACAGTGTGAAACGTGACCAAGAACAATTTTTCATCAACAAGTAGGACTTTTTTAGACTTTTTAATAGCATTATTTCCAACATACATTATCATAATGAGACATCGAACCAAAGGATCACTCTCAGAAAGGATCCAAAAACTTTGAAACCTGCAGGAGAGGTACCCTCTCCTTAAAAAACTCTGTCTTTTCTGAATCCTACAGTCAAGTACACCTCATCTAACTTGTCTCAGTCTTCTCTGAGTTCTTCCCTAAAACTCTTCTAAACACCATTTTTAAAGACCTTCTGAGTACTCTTGTAGAGTGCCCCTCTCCTATCAGTGCTCAGTCTTCTGTGACTTGCTCTAAATCTCACCTCTCCCACAATTGCACAGGGTCCTCTGAGTCCAGTGTGTGAACACCCCTCAACAACAAGTGCTAAGTCCCTTCTGGGTTTGTGGGTGGACTCTCTTCAACTACTGGTGCTCACTCTCCAATGATCCCTAGGCAACCTTTTTGCCTTAGTGAACTCTCTGTGTGAGCCCCTTTCCTGCTAAACTCAGTACAGCATGTGTGTCCTTTTCTTCATGTCCATGTCAACATAAATGTAGAAACTTTTAGAAATAAGGGTGTTTCCTATTTCCAACAACTGCAATAGGACTTTGGAGCTTCCATGTAGAGAGACTCCTCACCAATGCCTAAAAATTCAGAATAATTTCAATGGGTATTGATTCCTAAAGCAATGAAGGTCTTATTCTACCACTCATTTTCCATCATTTCCACACCTTTGCTTAAGTGGCTGACTTCTAACAGGTGATGTACCATGCCCAGGATTTGTGACATCTTTCTGAACAGTGGATGGAATCCATATATTTAAGTGCTTTCAGGGTCTCCTCTGATAAGTCACAGGCTGTTTTCTGTGGACAAAAGAGGAAATCTCTTAGGACCTGTGGATCGGCACAGTGCACACCTTCATGGGACAGTATGAAATGTGGTAATGAAAAATTTCCCATCAGCATGGAGGAGTTCTTCAGAAATTTGAAAAGGTACCACTCTCTCATGTCCCCTGAAGTAACAGAACTTTTCTCTTGAAAGGGTCTAAGGGCTTTGAGTCACCTTGATGAGCAACCCTCTTCCAATAGAGGTCACTCTCCTTTGTCTCCTGTGGTCAAGCACACCTCATCTAATTTTGCTCAGGCTTCTCTTTGTCCTGCCCTAAATCTCCCCTTCACCACCATTGTCCAGGTTCAACTGTGTCCTAAAGTGAGTGCACCTGTCCCACCAGTGCTCCATCTAGTCTGGGTCCTGCCCTAAATCTTCCCTCACCCATCATTGCCCAAAGGACTCTGAGTAATGGGGGTGAGTATCCCTCACCCACTAGTGCTCAGACTCCACTGTGTCCTCCTGGTGATAGCCTCTCTCCTAACATTGCTTAGACTTTCTTGTTTTAGCCAATAATTTTACCTAATCTGTCCTTACTTAGTCTTTCCTCAAAATATGTAAACAGAATTTTCTTAATCATTTTGTTTTTATTGAAGACCCAAATCCACAATGAAACAATCTTAAATTGTTTTTTGATATACCAACAATTTACAAAAGCACAAAACACGTTTTCTTATACAATTTCAGAAGCCACGAATACTTGAATTCATATGGAGCTGTTGCAAATTAATCAGATGTCTCTTTAAGGAATATGTTTGTAAATATTTATTCAGCTTTTGTTAAATCTAAGTTACCCATGAATTTATGTATGCTATGAGGAAATCTAAGATATCATACAACTACTTAACACTTGAAGTTACCTTTTCCTTTTTAAAAAATTCCTAGAAAGAGTAGACATATATTAATAATTTTATAAAAACCAATACTCCATTGTTTGACCACCAAGAAAAATGTGTTAGCTAATTTAAAGATATAAAAAATGATACCTAGCTAAATTTAATTAAGTGGACTGAAAGTCATTTTGATCAATTTTGTTGTAAGTTTCAAGGGTTTTTTATGAATATGTCAACTTTGGCACCATGTACATGATATAGTGACACAACCACATATAAATGCAAAATACAATATATAGGTGTGCACATACATGCATAAAAGTGATATAATACAAAATTTTTATAGTTTTTATCAGGTATTATTTTCCCAAAGAAAACATTAAAAAAAGCATACATTTATTAAAAAGACCATCATATTTAACAATGTAAAATTAGGCATGGATTTTTATATTATGACTCAGACATGTGAAGAGCATCTGATTTGGTGATGTTAGGAGTAGGATCTCTTTTTTATCATGAACATTTTAAATTCTCCCTACTTAGATCACTGCAAAGGAGGTCTCACTTTTTTGCAGTGTATTTAAGTTCTAACCCTTAAATAATAAGATATCTGGAAACAACAAAGAGAGAATTAGAAGTTCCAGATAGACAAAACAAGAGTAATTGCTGCAAGACCAAAAGTAAATTCACACACACACACACACACACACACCAAACTAAAAACAAAACAAAACAAAACAAACACATCAAACTCTGAAATAGAGGTTTGAAAAATTGACACATCCATAATACTGTAGTAAAGAACACATGGAAAGTATTAATTGCAATGAAGTTCACTTTTCAATCAGTTTAAAGCCAGATCAGATATTCACACAATGTGCAAGCCCAGGAAGTCTTCAGGAATGTGTTTAAAAGTTAATAAAAACTTGTACATATGACATTCTTTAATTTTTCCTTAATGTACTTATTGGGAGAAAAGAAAAAAATCCACAGGAATTATGCCATACCCTGACATTCCCAGGTCTGATGCAGCTAGCTTTTCAACATTTTCTGTTTTTTTATCTCTTCCTTTTTTAGAATTTAGGTAAAAACCTACTAAAATTGTTGAAATGTGCAATATAAGAAAAAAGAAAGAAGTTTGCTATGTTCCAGAGAAATTTAGAATTAAAAGTGACACCTAGGCCTCTGGTTTGTAATCAGTCTGGCACTGATTAAAGTAGCTTATGTTTCAGATGGATATATGGAAGATATTTAAGGAGCAAGGAAGCTACCATTTTGAAAATAGGGGGTAAAATAGTCATAAGTATCACACCTTGGACCATTTTTTCTCCCTTTTTGATTAAGAAGTCCAATTGTAAGATCATGTAATATTTTATGTTTCCCTCCAGAGGCTATTTTCTTCATTCTGAGATGATAATTAATCCAGTTCAGGTACACAGTAAGCCTAACTATTTATTTCATAAAAATAGCATGGAAAATTAGCATATTTTTAATGCATTGCAGAGAAGTGGAAACCTGGTACTTTATCTGTAAGACAGAGGGAAGATTAGGCATGTCCTCCAATATTCCTTGTACCTATTACCCAGACTATTTTCTGTTTTTTTCTGAATCCTAATGTATGGTACAACAAAAGCAGGTCTGCACAGTGGCAGATTTGTCTTCTATATGGAAACATAAAGACAGAAAGAGGCCTTTTGGATTCTCTAAATTTATCAACATGTCCCAATTTGAAGCTGCATACCACGAACTGGATAGTCTATGTGAAATAATTTAGACATGTTTAAAATTTGGCATTTTGAAACCAACAGAAGTTAAAAAAAATTTTTTGCAGAGAGGAAAATCTCCCACTAAGAATGAAAAATAATACATTTTGGTAATTATTTGAGTTAAGCAAGATATTTGCCAAGTAGAAACTTCATTTAAAATTGTCTCTTCAGCCCTCACAATCACAAGACAATGGCCTACTGCTATGTTTGTCAATGTGAACTGGGAAGCAAGTCTGATATAATCAGGGTGTTATACCCAATTGAAAAGGCAAACAATTGAACCCCCTGAAGAAAGAGTGAAACAGGTTAATCTACTGTAATGAAGTGATAGTCTGTTTTAAGAAGTTTTTTTTTCTGTGAAGAAAGGATATCTTTTGAAAGTCTGAAAAACAACACTTAATTTTGAATATAGGAAAATCTATTTTGGTATGTTCACACAGTGACTCACTTTCTAATAGTTGAAAATCAGTAACAGACTTGGGGTTTGGATGACAGAAAGTGTTTGAGGCCCTGGAAGTCCATATGCACTTTCTATAGACACTTGAGAGAGAACAAGTATCATAACTGAGAGTCAGTTAGAAATAGAGAGCATTTGGGAGTACCCTGCACAATAGGGTTTACATTGGGAAGAGGCTATTTTGAAGAGAAAAGAGATTTCTTACTTCATACTCTGGTGATTAATGGGGCAGTATTTATCCAAGTACCTCAGATCAGACTAAGGTGTCTGAAGATTTTCCTGAGCCTCAATATGCTCTTCTCTTAAATTCACCAATGATTCTTCAATAATTAGTCATTTTGTCTAACTGATCCTCTGAGAATTTTTTTCCTCCCATCTATTCAGAGATCAAATATTTAAAAGTCACTTTATTAATACATCATAAATACAATTATGGCATTTTTAGGAAAATGGGTGGAACTGTAGAACATTATATTCACTGAAATATGCCATATATGCAACAAGAAATATGTACGTGTTCTTCCATGTGTGGATACAAGAGATAAAAATGAAAAATTTGATTGCATTAAAATAGAAGAAAAGGACTGGGGATATAACTAAGTTCATAGAGTGCTTTGCTTACAATCATAAGGCCCTGGTTTCAATCTCCAGCACCATAAAAAGAAAAAAATAAAATAAAAGGCCAATGATGGAAAGAAAGTTTCTTGTAGCAGTGTTGTACAGAAACAATTGAATTCGCTGTGAAATTTCTATCTTTTGGGGAAATGCACAGGAATTCTGCATTAAAAAGTATTTCAATCATTAGAAAATATCTTAATTATCAATATAGAAAAATATTTAATAAATAGAGACAGAGTAGGAGAATGCAATAAATTAATCATTGTCAATATATGATGTGAGACAAACAAGTCCACTGGAAAAACTTTGGCAGAATGGATACCTTTATATGTACAACCATCAAGATGTTCTTTGAAAAAAGCCCAGAATATTTTTCTCTTGGAAGGACCTTATCTTAAGGGAATAAATTTGTCTAACAGAGTCTGAGAGATCTAAACCCATACATTTTTTAACCTTGCAAACCAATTTACCACTGCAGTAAAGAGATATTTCATGACATGATGCATTTTATGAACTATGACTCATGTACTATTAGCATTGGAATAAACTTCAAAAAATATATATTTTTGTAGTTCAATGCTTTGTGACTCAGAGAGTTTTGTATGAATGACTAGAACAAACCTGCTCTTTCGGGAATAAAGACTTACATGGAAATTTGAAAAACGTGTGACTCCTAGAACTGGACTGTTCTATATTTATGAAATACAATTTTGGCCAAACATAGGTGAATTGTATTATTCTTCTGGTGAAAAGACTGAGAAGACTTTGAATGAAACCACCTGGGAAGGCATGAAATATAAAATTGCTTTGTGCTAATAAAATAATAACTTTGAAGCTGAGAATTCTGAGGAAAATAAATTATCAGAATGGGAACAAAAGGCAGCTATGGCAGCCTAGTAGTTCCTAGGTAAAGGAATTTACATAACTGAGAAGTATTTTTCAGAGTACAAGAGAGTGGCCAAGCTCCAGAGGAGGTAAGCAAAAATTTGAGGTTATAACCTTTCCTTCAGGTAGAGAAACACTCAGGGCATCTCATGCTAAATGGACACTAGGCCAAAAGATTAGGTCTGATATTTTGTTGGTACCCAAAATTGGTATCTTTCCTTAATGACTGATGCCCTATTCAGGCTTGGTGAGAAATTGTGGATATCTCCATATGCATGCTAATATATAGATTCGAGACATATGATTACATGAACTGTTATGTCTGATCATTTCCCAACCCACAATATTAAATGTCTTTACATGTTTTTCATCTTTCAGGTCACCTTTACTGAACTGATTAAAGAAAGAATAATTTCCTCTGGTAGAGCAGCCAAACAACACAGGAAGGTCCTGGTAATTCTGTGTGTTTCAGAAAACCTCACAGAAATTCTGTATAAATAGTATTTCACATGCCAAATACTTCTTAATTTTCAACATAAAAAATCTTTGGAGAATATAAAAGTCAGGATAGCTGACTGCAATTATTACACCTATTGAGAGATTGTACAATGTGACATGCAGAAGTCCATCAAGGATCCTGGCAGAAAGATAAAAATGACATGTATAGGCCTTGGTTTTTCAATAAAAGTAACTCGACATGATTTTCCCCAGTGTCTGTGGGTATTAGTGGTAAGGGAACAAATATTCCTAAGTCAGTCCAGCAGCCCTAAACTATGTTTATTTTCCCCTTGGTGCTGCTTCAAATACACAGTACATTTATTTTATAAAGGTTATGATTTTTACAGTCAAGAGAGGTTCTGCTAATGGATCAGAGGAAATTCTTGGAAATCAGAATTTAGTTTATGACAGAACAAGTGCCACTGAAGGGAGAACCTGAAGAGCAATACCTAATGGAGCTGTGAGTGCAGAGCTGCAGGGGGGATCTGCTAAAGCTCAACACGTGTATGTCATGTCAGTTTTGGAAGATCACTGACATAAAAATTTAATCCATGAGAATATCAAAGATCTTGAGAGTCCATCCCTCACATAGTGTAAAAAAAACCCTACAATTGGAAATTTAAGACTTAATATCTCCCTCTGAATTTTAATTTTGCTTTAAATTGATTCCACCTTTCTACTTCCTTATTTCTCATTTTTAAATTAGAATGATTACTTTTTGTCAATTTTTAATGGTTTATACACATACACAAAAACATACACATACATACATATCTTCCCTTGAGTCTCAAAAGGGTTTTTGGAATTGTACAGTTTTTTAGTACTAGAGATTGTACTCAGTGGCAGTCTAACACTGAACTATATCTATATTGATTTTATCATTTAAAATTTTGAGAAAGACTCTTGCTAAGTTGCTTAGGTTGGCCTCAAATTTATAATCTCCATTTCTCAGTGGGTTGCATTCTTTTTCTGACACACCAGTACTACCTAGTCACAAGAATATTTGAAAACAAAAGTCTGAGATATTATGTAATAAATCATTGCTCCTTTTTCAGTATATACATACTTAGACAAAATTTGAGAAATTACTAAATGGGGCAAACTCAGATAAGAAGAATCTCATGCTGTGCCATAAATTTGACAGACTGTCCTATAATTTAATATATCTGGAGCTTGAGTTTATAAATTATGCTTAAATAAATGCAAAATGAGAAAAACAAGTTTTATATATACTTTTAAAAATTTATTTACTTTTATTCAATTTAAACAAATGGTGTACAACTTGTTTCTCTGATTGTACATAATGTAGAGTCATACAATATGTGTAATCATACCAATACATAGGACAATAATGTCTGTCTCAATCTGTTATTTTTCCTTCTCCCACCCCTTTCACCCCTCTTTCCTCCATACAATCCATCCTTCCTCCATTCTTGCCTCCCTCCCATCCCCCATTAGGTACCATTCTCCACTTCTCAGAGAAATCATTCAGCCTTTGTTATTTTGGGACTGCCTTATCTCACCTAGCATGACATTCTCCATCTTTGTCCATTTGCCTGCAATTGCCATAATTGTATTCTTCTTTATGGCTGAGTAATATTTCATTGTGTATATGTACCACAGTTTCTTTATTCATTCAGCAATTGAAGGGAATCTATGTTGGTTCCACTATCTAGCTATTGAGAATTGAGCAGCCATGAACATTGATGTGGTTGCATCACTGTAATATGATGATTTTAAGTTCTTTGTGTATAGACCAAGGAGTGGGATAGCTGGGTCAAATGGTGGTTCCATTCCAAGTTTTCTAAGGAATTTCCACCATGCTTTTCAGAGTGGTTGTAATAATTTGCAACCCCACCAGCAATGTATGAATGTATCTTTTTCCCCACATCCTTTCAACACTTATTGTTGCTTATATTCTTGATAACTATCATTCTAATTGGGGTGAGATGGAATCTTAGGGTAGTTTTGATTAGCATTTATCTAATTACTAGCAATGTTGCACATTTTTATATACCTGTTGATTGCTTGTAGATCTTTGTCTGTGAAGTGTCTGCTCATTTCCTTAACCCATTTGTTGATTGGATTACATGTTTTCTTGGGGTAAAGTTTTTGAGTTCTTTATAGATTCTGGAGATAAATGCTGTATCTAAAGTATGTGTGGTAAATGTTTTCTCCCACTCTGGAGGCTTTCTTTTCACATTGCTGATAGTTTCCATTGCTGAGAAAAAACATTTTAATTTGAATGTTTCCCAATTATTGATTCTTGCTTGTATTTATTGTGCTTTGGGTGTCATGTTAAGGAAGTGTGGTCCTAAGCTGACATGATGAAGATTTGTACAACACACCCACACCAAGGCACATTATAATGAAAATACATAACATACAAAATAAAAATAAAATGTTAAATGCCATGAGAGAAAAAAATTACAAATTATATTCAGGGGGAAACCAATATGAATAACAGCAGATTTCTCAACCTAGACCATAAAAGTTAGAAGAACCTGGAACAGCATTTTTCCAGCTCTGAAAGAAAATGGATGCCAAGAATTTTAAACCCAGCAAAACTTACCTTCAGTTTTGATGATTAAATTTCATCCTTTCATGATAAACAAAACTAAATAATTTACAATTAGAAACCTGGCACTACAGAACATTCTCAGCAAAATATTTTATGAGGAAGAAATGAAAAAAAAATGATGTAAGTCAGCAAAAGGAGGAACTAATCTAAAGAAATAGCCAGATAAAGGAGAAACCAATCCAAGTTAAAAATCAAAAATAAGCCAAAATGACCGTGTATTAAAACCATAACTCAATAATAACCCTGAATTTAAATGGCCTGAACTCATCAATCAAAAGACAGACTGGTAGACTGGAATAAAAGAAAGACCCAATAATATGCTGCCTTAAAAGACTCATTTTGTAGAAAAGGATACCCATAGAGTAAAGGTGAAAGGAGAGGAAAAACATATTATATATATATATTTTAAATATGACTATTTTATTTTAATTTTCATATTGTAGTCCATTTAAAATAATGGAGTCCATTTATTTAACCTTTTATTACTAATAGATATTTGAATTGTTTCCAGTGTGTCCATAATGCTGCAGTAATTTGTCTTTTGCATGGTGAACATATATAAGCATTCCTAATAGATATATGCCTAAGAATGAACTCATTGAGCAACACTAGAAGCATATGTCCATCTGTACATGATATCACAAGAGATTTCAAAAGTGGCTGTAAAAATCCACATGCATATCCTGGCACAGTTTTGCAAGCTTGTAATCACAGTGGTTTGGGAGGCTGAGGTAGGACTATCATGAGTTCAGTCAGTTTCAGCAAATGGGAGACAGTCTCTAAATAAAATGCAAAAATAGGGCTGGGGATGTGATGCAGTGGTCAAATGCTCCTGAGCTCTATACCTGGTACAAAAAAATTCAGAAGCATAGAAGTTTATAAGATTCCACATATTCTACCTCCTTTCAAGTCTTTTTTGTTCTTTTTAGATATACAGAACAATAGAGTGCATTTTGACATATAATACATACATGGAATATAATACATGTAATACATACACAGAGTTTAACAGTCTAATTAGGTTGATTGTTGTGCTAGGGCATGATGTGGAGTTTTATTGGTTTTATATTCATACATGAACATAGAAAATTTATACCTGATTCATTCTACAGAATTTTCTATTCCCCCTTCCTTTTCTTTATCCCTCTTTGGCTAATACAATGAACTTTTACTCTTCCCTCACCTCTTGCTGTGTGTTAGAATCCACATATCTTAAAGAACTTTTGGTCTTTATATTTTGTGATTGCTTTACTTCATGTAGCATATTAGTGTCCAGTTTCAAATTTTTTAGAGTGATATTACTAATTCTTAAAATTTTGATTTATTTTCTATAAAAATTTGATGGTGTTTTGGTTCTGGTTTTATACCCTGTGTAGATTTAAACATACTAATATGCCATCAAACAAAATTGTGTGTTAGTTTGCCTTTCTAAATTTTAAAATATTTTGTTTTATTTGAAGAATCTACCTTGTAGTTACATGTGTTGTACTTAAAGATTGCTAACTCATATTTGACAAGTCATTGTCTCTAGGATAGTTGAAAAGGTGTTTAGATAAAAATTCATGGGTTTACTACTTTTTACATACTAGGCATCATTGGTGTAATACTAGGCATGGTTTAATTTTTATAATGGTTTAGATCTCACTGACAAGACAAGTTAAGTACACTGTACTCATACATTAGCCTCTTCTCTTTCACATGGTATTTTCTCCAGAACATAAACAGTTTCTCTCCTTCCAACATACTTTTTTTAAAATTTTTCATTTTTTAAAACTTTACTTTTACAGACTGCATTTTGATTCACTTACACAAATGGGATACAAATTTTAATTCCTCTGGTTGTACAAACTATAGATTGATACCATTTATGCAATCATATGTCTACATAAGGTAATGATGTCTGTCTCATTTCAGGTAAGTGAAAGGCTAATTTTGATGAGATCATGTTGATGGGGTAGAAAATATAGACTTTCAAAAAAGGACAGAGTAGATAAAGATATCACTGGGTATAAACTACATCTTTTTGTTTGAGACTGAACAAAGATGCTAAGGTGGCTTTCATCAGATACACTCTGATTTCAATCATGTGCTCTACCTAGACATTGCTGTTCTATTATTCTTCTTGCAAGTATGAAAGAGTGTGTATATACAAAGATAATTCACAAAAATAAATTATCCAATTCAGTGAGTAAATTCTTTTCTTCAGGACCATAGTAATGTCCTCCAAAGAATATACATGATTTGAATAAATGTGTATGTCTGAAACTCCAAGAAAATGAAACAAATACCATGAATCTGTAGTGAGAGTTTATGCATTTATTCAAACAATTATTTCTGAATATCATTTGCTAAGCTCTAAAATCAGATAATGCCTGTCACTGCATAGAGAACAAACTACATATACTGCCAAAAAGCAAACTTTTATGATTACTATATTCTCATTGTTTATGGGTTTGGATTAGTCTTCCTCCATTTGAAATAACCTACAAATAATTCAGTAAATCTCCATTAGTGATGGTGAAAAATTTCTGTGTTAGGAAAACTGTCAATTTCCAATTATTTTAATTTTTGGTTGGCTGTCAGAGACCCTGGAGGCCCACCCACTACAGTTACTGATCTCCAGTAAAATTTTGCAAAACAGGAAGCACACATTACCTGAGCAAACTCTACAAGTCCATCAGGGACAATACTATCAGATAAAACAGCTGTTCACCTGCTATCATTTCTACCTCACTCTGCTTTTCTAACCCATTCCACATAAATACTTACTTTGTTTTGTAATTTACCTTTGACTCAGGCAGGGAAGTGAAATGTATCAATATTTGATGCTTCCAACTAGATCCTACCAATAACAGTCTTCAAACCCACCAACCTTGGTTAATATCTAGAGTTGTGTTTATCTTCTCCATATTTTTACACTTGTATTATCTTTATTTCATATTCTCAAGATTCAAAACTTCAAATAAAAAGGTTGATAAAATGTGTTTAATTAAGTCAAAAAAAATGCTGTTCTCATGTCACTGTTACTTTTCAAAATATTATCTTGAACACTATTTAAGTGTTCAAGAATGTAAAGTTCCTTCATGGAAATTTCTGCCATGTAGGTAACTCATAGTCAGCAAATGTTTCTGTGAAAGAGTGAACTTGGTGTGTATAAGTTCATAGTATACTTAGAAAATTGGGTCAGGGTGTAATGTGAGGCTGAAAGAGTGTTTACAAATGTGAATATAATAGTTTTGTTTGAGTTGGAATGATGTTTTTGTTTTGTGTCTCTGTGTTTTCTGGAGAGATATTTTATTTATTAATTTTCTTTGTTGTGATTAAAACATCCATGTTTTTGTACATATAATATGTGTGTTTTAAATTTTTATGTGGTTTAGATGTTCAAAGTAATGAATTAAAATTTTCTTTTTGAGACTCGATCAATAATTAGGTGTTTTAATCAAAGGGAACAAAGAATGTGAAAATGTAAAAATTAATGTCTATATCCAAATTCTCACCAAAAATATCAGTTTATGTATAGTCCACAAAGCATTCATTTTTTTCATAATAAAGGCAGTAATAAGAATGAGCAATCTATAATCATAAGGGAAATGGATGACATTTTCACATTTACTGAATAAGAGGAACCAGACAAAATTTTTATTTTTAGTCATTGCATAAAATTAAAAGTATTTGGTAAATTTAATGCCATCTACAAAGTAATAATTTCTTATCTAAAAATAGCAAAAACTATTAAACATAGGAAACTAATATGCTTTTGTTAGGTTGTTGGAAATTGATAAAAGAGAGTAGGGAGTATAGCTTGTTCTAGGAAAAAGTGATGGAATAGTATTACCTAGGAAAATATATGAATATGGTGTGTTCTTGGACTGGGTCATTCCAGATTATTCCTGAATATCCTATCACTGTGAGCCTGTTTGAAGATGTTACTGGTTTCATAAATGTCAGACAATTCAACATGGATTCTGTTGGCTCTTTCCTAAACAACTTTTAATATATCCAGCTTGCCTGAGAAAGTAAATTCAAGAAAGAGTTGTGCTTCTTGTATGGTGTTTATGTATATTTACTGTTGTTAGGTAGAGAGTAGGAGTCTGTTTACTGATGCCCTCAGTGAACATGCATAGTTTACATCTCTGTGGATAAAAAACTGTTTTCTACTAGTAATGGATAGCAATATTCTTATGTGAATGTGTGCTATGGGTGACTATTTTCATAATTTTATTTGTCAAGTTTTCAGAAATTTCTAGATATTTTATTTCAACCTGGGTATACTATTGAGTTACATTTATCAAACTTCCTTCTAGTTAACTGTGATCGTGTTATTAGAGTTTCTATAAGTGAAAGAGTGGAAGTGATATATGCCAATTCCTGGTATGGCTATACAAATTTCACCCTTTGATTTCATCACAGACTGAGGGATGAAGGAATTTTCCAGATAGTTTCTCATTTGCCTCCTAATCATGGTGATGCTCTTCGTAAGGTTATTCATATCAGGTAAGATCCTTTCAGAATCTCAGCTCTCCAAAAATTAGGTGATGATGAGTAAGAATGAAATCCATAACTGGAGAAACAACACATAAAATGAACTTAGGTTATCTGTTCACTTAACCAGTATCCTGAGCAGTGCTTAGTACAACATCATGATTGCTCAAAGATCAACTATCACTTAGACCTCAGCAGTGAATTATGACTTTCTGATGACATGACAAAGTCCAGCGATTCAGACCATATTTACAATATTGCATCATTGCTAATGTGCATCAGATAAGTAGATGCCTATTTTGCATTGGATGTTCTATCATTAACTTGAATATTCATTCACTGCAACTTGATATCAAAGTTAGAGATGCATATAGATTAAACAAAGATAATCCTTCTATAAATCTCTAGACACTTGATTACCAAGTCTCCACAGTGTAAGAATATGACAGTACCAGAAAAGGTCAGGCTGAGAATCATGATTGACTCAGAAAAGTAATGACTATATACATAACTGCTCTTTAGAGTATGTAGAACTGATTAAGATGAATGTTGAAATGTGGGATGAGTATAAGAAAATCTTACCCATACATACAGCACATGAGCAATAAGAAAGGATTACTTTTATTGTACTTTTTTTACTGAGCCCATAAAAAATACCAGAGATTTATTATTTAAAATATACTGTATTATTCTTCCTTTTGGGTTCAAAGCACATTATGGGACTTGAGATTTAAGGTCAAGATTTCAGCAGAACTTCTCCTATCTAGAGGCTAAACTTAAGGTAACTCCATTTCCCCCCTGCAGGTTCCAGAGCTTCCTACAATCATTACCTCTTTTTCATGGTTTTAATATTTATCAATTTTCAAACACCTGATTCCATGATCACGGTTCCACTCTGACCACTATGTTCTTAGCTGATTCTCATAAAAGTCATTGTGGTAAACTTGACTATAACCAGATTAAGTAGAACAATCTTCACATTCACAATATTTGAATTCTTCTAATCTGCATAGTCCCCTTTTTTATAAAAGGTCACATATTTATGAATTCATGGGATTCAGGGTTTTTATATTTAGGAGATGAAAGTTGCTGTCAGAGAAAAGGTTTTGTTCTCTATCATTGTATACCAAAATAAAATCAGAAATATTTAGAGAAATTTATGTATAGTAAAATATATTATTATAAAAGTAGAAACCTAAAATTGAGAAAAAAGATCATAATAAATTTGAAATCATTATGTAAACATAGAATAAGAAAAGCAGAATTAAATAAATTAGATATCACTTGAAATTAAACATTAACAAAAGCAATAAAATGGCATTGCAAAAAGAATATTTCATGCTATAGAACTCAGATAAACAGATGAAACAATAGATAACTTCATGTCAGGATGACAGATCAATATAAATAACATAATTTTGAGGTTTTGGAGCTCTGTAAAATTGAGGTGTTAAACAAGTTTGTATCAGAATACATAACCCAATTAGAATCTGAAATAAATAGAAGAAAACACAAATTCCAATATCTGTAAATAAATACAGATATACTAAGGTGAAGAAAAGTTCCAAATATAAAATTTAAAATATGTGGAGGTTTTATAGGGGAAATTGAATCCAGATGAGTTTCAACACTGAGCCACACCCCCAGTATTTAACATAGTTTATTTAGTGATAGTATTTCACTAAGATGCTTGTAGCGTTTCTCAGTTTCTGAGGTTGGCTTGAAATTGTTTTCCTCTTGCCTCAGTCTCCCAAGCAGCAGGGAAGAGAGGGGGCATGTGTCACTGTGACCATTGATGAAAACATTTTTAAATAGAAACAAAAATGATGCAACAAAATAATAATTATGACTTAAATATGTTAATACCTTATATCTGTGATATAGTCAATCCAAAAATAAAGGAAAATGTTAAGATATAACATGAGCCAAAGTTTCACTGCTATGACAGATAAACCTTGACCAGAACAATCCTAGAATAAAGATTGGTGTGGACCAGGGTGGTAATTGATGAATACAATTGCATAGTACAATTTTCTAGGAATAACATTTAGTGTTCAATTTTCTTAAATCCTAGAATTTGAGTTTTGTTGTCAACTACTTTTCCATATTCATCTGTCTTAACAGGTGCTATACCCATGTCTCTATTCCATGATATGTATGCATGATCCTTCTCTGCTCTTGTCCCATAGGTATGTCCTCTCTTGAAAACTCACACTAGATTTTTTTTTTTGATAATTTATCTCTGTGTTGGGTGCAGTGCATTTTTTTTTTTTATTTTTCAACACAAAATTGTATCTGGTCAGAAATTTGGAAGAATATATCTCTGCATTCTTGATGTGACATGGAACATATTTCCCAATTCATATGTTTTAGTTGTTGATAGACACAATAACTTTGTTTAATTTGTGTGATGCTGAGGATAGAACCCAGAGCATTACTCCTGGTAGGCAAGCATTCTACCTCTGAACAACAGACCATGCCACTCTTGGTGTACTTTTCTACTAAAAAGAAATACATAATCATAAGATTTTAAGAGCCAACACAAATTTTGATAATTAATGTTTAATGAACCTCATTTGAAAATGCATCCAGCTTTACCATGAAATCCAGCAAATAAAGAAATTACCGAAAATATCTTGTACAAGTAGGGTAAAAAAAGTGAGATGAGCAGTGAATCCATTTATATAAAAAATTGATGGGAGAAACAGAAATTGTGATTAAAGAAAAGAAAGTAAATATGCAAAGAATTTTAAAAAAGTAAAAGTAACTACAAAAAGCAGGAGAGAGGGAGTAACATGTTTAGCTCTTAATTACTAATCTCAGGTATAAATTAAAACACATTTATATATAAAATATGATGCAGATGTAGAACTTGTGATTAGAGAAGAAAAGACAAATTATTTTGAATCTATAAAATGCAAAAATAAATACAAAATCAGGATATATTCTCTGAGGAAGAGAATAAAATGTGCTAATAATTTTGTAACTTATCACAGGATTAAAGTAGATTCTCTGAGTTACTTAACCACACAATCAATATTTAAAAATTTCATCTGAATTAGAGGGTGGATTTCAAATTTTAATATCATGTTTTTGATTCATTGAAATTGCAGAAGCATAGATTTACCAGGCTCATTATTTTCAACAAATGCAAGATTTTTTAAAAATAATACGTAATTGAAAATAGTATGATTCATTTTGTTAGAATAATGTCTCTATTGGTTTCCATCATCCTTCTTCACTCCTACATTCATTTTAAGAGCTTTATTGATGTGTGATTATTATTTATCAAGATGGCTTATTTGGGGTATACAAAAGAATGGGTCTGATTCAGCTACTCATTTTGCCTTCTATTTACATATTAGGATAGATTTGCTATTTCTTTAGGAAAACTTTTATCTCATGATGAGACTTTTGATGTTCATGTAGAAAACTCTGAACTCATTTATAATTTCATAGATTTTTAAAAATTTTTTGAGTTTCAACTTATTATGTAGCAGTGATACAAAATCACTATATTATTTTAATTGCTAAAATGATATAAATCTGGGAAAGTATTTGGATGCTTTTGAATAATTTATCAAGGTCTTCCAAATGCCTTCTTTTGTAAGCACTTTGCTATAGAATATGTTATAAAATTCCAAATTTTCTGATGTTTCAAGTCAGAAGTGTGTTGATGAATAAAATGTTTTCCTGTCCTCTTATTAACACAAGACAAAATGTGGGCATTAACTAACTAGTATATGATTTTAAGAATAACAACAAAAATATTCAACAAATGGAATAGTTTTCTACAAGATTGTTGACTGTTATGGTGTGGGTCTCAGAATGTTCCCTGAAAAGCTCATTCATCAGGCAATGTAGCATCATTCAATTATGAGGATACTAGAATATGGAAGCTGTAACATTTGCTCTGGAATAATTCATTTGTTGAACTAATAAGTAGAATGAAAAGAGAGTTTTATGTAAGCAGCTAAACATGGGTAGATAAAGTAGGTCACTGGTAGAATGGAGTTTGATTTTAGTTTGTCCCTGGATTCTTCCAATATCTGATTCCTGGCTACCATGTGGTGAAAAAATGTCCTGTGCCACTTTGTTCCATTTTGATGGTATGCCCATTGCAGACCTAGAAATCTGTAGTCATGTGATCATGTACTTTGACATAGAAGTTGATCAATGAAGATACTGTCTTGTTCTTTTGTTGTTCTTCACAGATATTATATCTAAGATTATACTGTTGAAGTTAGGTAATGGCCACATAGAAGTACCCTGGATTTATTTTTCAATTATATGTAAGTTTTTCCTAAAGAAATTAATATTATTTGAAACCTGAGGAAATCTCAAGTTTGACTTTAACAAATGAAATAAAATTTACACCACAAATTATATTTGAAATCAAAGGTAAATGTCTCAAAGTGAAAAACAATGCATTAAGAAATCATGATGAATCACTTAATATTGGGTAATTTTTCTCTTATTATTATCAAAACTCTCATCCTTATAAATAGTCTTTTCTCCATTATCAAGGCAACAGAGCCAACTCACACATAATACAAAAGTCCTTAGAGACTGTGAGGCACTTAAGGTCACAAACTTGCTTGTTCAAAGTCAAGTTATTTTGTTTTAGACTTTTGTTTTTCATTGGGTGCATGGATGGTAAATACTAATATTTTTTCTCATAAATGTAATAAGTTAAATAACTTGCATTATGTAAGTCTGTCACATAATAAAGAACCCCAATAAAAATGCAAAATAATAGCAAAAGGGTATGCAACTCATGCAAATGAATTTTGCAAATGTACTTAAATATTGACAATCACCAGTGCCAATGTGACTGTCAGAAAATTGCATTCACACCAATTTAATTTAAATATTTTCTATTTTTCCATGAATTCTAGGAATTTCAGAGTTTAATATGAAGCTCCCTCCAACAAATGTTATATTTGTGATTTCTTTTTACTGTAATCTGTTATTATTTCTCTGCTTTGTATTTTAACTTATTGTTTATCTTCCTTTTCTTATTTTGAATTAGAACAGTATACTTATACATAGTGGTTGGGTTCATAATTCCTTCAGGAAAGCATTATTTTAGTGGTTCAAGTTTTTATACATTACATTAGGATTTATTTTGATAGTTTAAAAATTGGACTATAATTTAATCCAGGTTCCTCTACTACTTTTTTCCCTCACTTCCCCATCTAGTGTACCTTGTCCTGTATTCTGGTTTTTCTGAGCTTTCTGTTATTTACCTATATTTTTTCTTTAATAACTCTTTTGTGGATATATGATAGTGAGATTAACTTTGGTGTATTTATGTATGCAGAAAAGAAAGCTAAGTCACATTCATTCTACTGTTTTTACATTATCTCATCACTTTTCTTTCTCATTGACCTTAATTTGGTCCAACAAACTTTTTCTATTTTCATGAGATTTTTCAGCTACATTTTCCCTTTCCCTCTCCATTTTTCCACTTTTTTTAAAAATAGATTTTGCATATCTGAAGAAACATTTGAACTTTGGCTTCTTGTCTGTGCTATTTCACATAGAATAATAATCTATTAAAGCACATATTTACCAACAAATGCCATAGTTCCATTCATTTTTATGACCAAATAATATACCATTGTACATGTATACCAGATTTTCTCTATCAATTCATCTATTGAAGGGCAACTAAATTGATTCCATTGCTTGGCAATATTGAATTGTGTTGTTATAAACATAAATGTGAATGCCTATTTTTTGTATGCTGAGTTTAAATCATTGCTATATATTTGCAGTAGTGGTAGAGTGTCACATAAAGATTTCATGCCTTTTGTTTGCTTTTTTAAAGTTCATCATTATCTTTTATTATTTTGTAATAATTTATTTTGATTGATTATACACAAATCAGGTAAAACTTATTTCTCTGGTTGTACATGAGCAGAGTCATAAAATTTGTATAATCATACATATACATAGGAAAATGATGTTTGCTTAATCTGTTATTTTTCCTTCTTCCAACATTTCCACCCCTCTTTTCTCTATACAATCCAACCTTCCTCCATTCTTGCCTCCCTCCCACCACCAATTATGTATTATCATTCACTTATCAGAGAAATCATTCCTCCTTTGCTTTTTTTGGATTGGCTTATCTCACTTAGCATGATGTTCTCCAACTTCATCCATTTTTCTGAAAATGTCATAATTTTATTCTTCTTTATGGCTGAGTAATATTCCATTGGGTATACATCCCACAGTTTCTTTATCCATTCAGCAATTGAATGGTATCTCTACTGGTTCCACAACCTAGTTTTTGTGAATTGAGCAGCCATGAACATTGATGTGGTTGCATCACTGTAGTATGCTGATTTTAAGTCCTTGTGTATAGGCCAAGGAGTGGGATAGCTAGGTCAAATGGTGGTTCCATTCCAAGTTTTCTAAGGAATCTCCACACTGCTTTCCAGAATGGCTACACTAATTTGTAGCAACACACACTATATGAGAGTACCTTTTTCCCCACATCCTTGTCAACACCTATTATTGCTTGTGTTCTTGATAATCGCTATTCTAATTGGGATGAGGTAAAATCTTAGGGTAGATTTGATTTGCATTTATCTTATTACTAGAGATGTTGAACCACATAGAAATAGGCCAAGAAATCATTAAATTCATTTGGAAATATAAGAGACCCAGAAGAGCTAAAGCAATCCTTAGCAGGAAGAGTGAAGCAGAGAGTATCACAATACCAGAACTTTGACAATAATAGAGAGAAATAGTAACAAAAACAGCATGGCACTGGCACCAAAATAGACAGGTAGATCAATGGTACAGAAGAGAGTACACAAAGATAAACTCAAATAAATACAGTTTTCTCATACTAGACAAAGGTGCCAAAAACATACAATGGAAAAAGACAGTCTATTCAACAAATGGTGCTGGGAAAATTAGAAATCCGTATGTAGCAGAATAAAATTAATCTTCTATCTCTCACCCTGCAAAATCAACTCAAAATAGATCAAGGATCTTGGAATCAGACCAGAGATCCTGCATCTTATGGAAGAATAAGAAGTTCTAAATCATTTTTTTCTTTATTGAGGCATCACAACACTACAACCCAGATTTTTGGCATCAGTTTACAACCCCACCCAAAATATGTGAGTTTACTTTTTTTCACACATTCCTGCCTCCAGGTACTATTTGTATTTTCATTTATTTCTATCACCACTGAAGTGAGAAGAAATATCAATGGAGATTTTGATTTGTCATTGCCCAATTGCTAGAGATGTTAAACATTTTTTCATAGATCTATTGACTATCTTCTTTTGAGTAGTGTCTTTTTCTTTTCCCATTTGTTATGGGGCTTATTAGTTGTCTGTCAAATTTTTGAGTTCTTTATGCATTCTGGATATGAACATGTTATTATGGAGGATTTATTTTTGAAAATTTATTATCAAATTTATTATTAAAATATTGGCTTGATTTATGTGAGTTGTCTCCTTTTTTCTAAACTTATTAATTATTCTGTAAGTCTTCTGATAGAGTTTTAAATCCTTTAAATGTATAATCTTGTCATCAGCATGCAATTTAAATTCTTTATTTTATATTCATATCTCTTAATTTCCTTCATCTGACTAATTGCTGTGGATAGAATTATAACCACTAATTTGAATAGGGATGATGAGAGTGGACATACTTACCTTGCTCCTGTTTTTAGAAGAAATGACTTCAGGTCTTCTGATATCAGTATGATGTTGTTCTTGGATTTGTCATGTGTAAACTTTACAATATTATAGTAGTTTTATTGTATCTGTAGATTTTCTAGTACTTTAAACAAGATCTGGAACTACTTTTTCAAATTCTTGTTCTGCATCTATTGAGAAAACAAAGATTCTTGCCCTTAACATTATTTATGCAGATAATTAGTTTATTGATTTTAAAATGTTCAAACTTATATCCCTGCAATGAAACCTGCTTGATCAGATTGCACTTTTTTTTAACAATGATCTTGTATTTAGTTTGGAAAGATTTAATTAAAAATTTGGATTAGTTTTCTTTTTTTCCTATCTGGTACAAATGAGGCTATCCAGATCTAACATTTATTTGTAGTAAGGTTTTTTGTAACTTGCTAAATAACATTATATGACATTATTCTGTTCATATTGCCTACATCCTAAAGATTTAATTTGTGGAAGTCAAATGTCTCTAGAAATTTGTCAAAATCTTCAATATTTTGTAGCTTATTTGCACATCAAATTTAAAGTATTTTATGATTCACTGGTATTTAGTAGTATCTGTGATTAGATTTTCCTTTCAATTCCATTTTCTTAGTTTAGTCTTTATCTTGGTTAGTTTTTCTGAGGGCTTATTAGTCTTGTGTTTATCTTGAAAGCACATTTTTCACTTACCATTTGTAGAGTTTTTATTCTCAATCTTATATTTCTTTACTGATTTTATTTTTATACCTTCTTCAATTGAGTTTAAAGTTGGTTTGTTCTTTTATTTACTTCATAAGTTGTAATTGTAGCTAATGTATTAGATATATTTCTCCCTATTGTTTGCACTTAATGACTGTGGTGGGCGAAACCTGTAGCCCAGGGTTACGCCACATGCATCCAAAGATGGTGACTGGCAGAGAGTCAAAGGGTGTGCTGAATGCACCTTGAGAAAAACAGGAAGTGTTTACCATTGGCTGTATGATAATTAGTTCAGTCGCCTAGTGTGTGGACAGATATATCTTACATGTATGCTTGAGCTCATGATCGCTTGACCTTTAATAGGATTGGATGGACTTATCTGGTTACAATTGCATATGCATGAGACTGCTTATATATTGAGGGTGTTATCTGAATAAAGCGGAAGCTGCTTCATGAACTTCTGAGGTGTACGTGTCGTTTGTCCTGCTGGTTGGCGGCAAGTGACAAGTGGCGGCCTGTACCAGGAATGGTGAGCACTCAGGTAAGTAAAAGACAGTTTTGCTAGCGTAAATAATGAGAAGGTTTTCCTATTTGAGGAAATGGTGGCCTTAAGGTTTAACGGAAGATTCCCCTAGAGAGGGAATGTAATGAAAGGCTGTCCGAAGAGACAGTGAAGGATGTCCTGTGGTGAATGAATATGTGTAAGATGTTACCTTTTCTTGTTTCATTTCTGTTTGTTATTGTTGTGGTGTGTAGGGTGTTATTTGTGTTACCTTCTCTTGTTTCATTTCTGTTTGTTGTTGTTGTGGCGATATGGACATTAGTTCATTTCTGTCTGACGTCCAAAAAACCAAAATTTCAAGAACGGTTAAGAGAAGGGGAAAAAATATTAGAAACTGTAAAAGAAGAAAAATCAAGTCATGCTTCTGAAAGAGAAAGTAGATGTTCAGACCTCTGTGCCTCCGCCAGAGCTGTATTAACTCCAGAGATGGGAGTACAACCAATACCAACTTCGGTTGTCAGCCCATTACCTAAAGGAACAGTGGGACTAGTTCTGGGGAGGAGTTCTTCTGCCTTAAAAGGATTAAATATTGTCCCTAGAGTTATAGACCCTGATTTTGCAGAGAAATAAAAATCCTTGCTTCTTCACCAAGAGGTGTAGCAATAATAGCTCAGGGTGATCGCATAGCACAATTGTTGGTCTTACCCAGCTGCCATGATCAATATCCATCAAAGAATATTATTAGGGGAAATAAAGGATTAGGTTCTACTGGCCAAAATATGGTCATGTTAACATTGGATTTAAAAGATAGACCTATGACAAAGTTAGTGATAGAAGGCAAAAGTTTTGAGGGCTTATTAGATACTGGGGCTGACAAAAGTATTATCAAAATCACAGAATGGCCCAAAGCCTGGCCACTTCAACAGGCAGATCAGACTTTAAGGGGATTGGGTATGGCTTCCAATCCTAACAAAAGCATAGCCATATTAAAATGGAAGGTGGCTAACCAGGAGATATGTTCTGATACTGCCCGACATAATACAGTTGTGAGCAATCCTCAATTGAATCTAAACATGCTGACAGGCCAAGGACCATATGGAGGGCAAGGTAATCAGATTAATTTCCACCCTGGTGTGTATCAACAAATTAACCCTCAACTTTTAATCTATCATTATATGGATGATATTTTAACGCATAAGGAAAAACCTGTCTTAGAGCAAAGTTACAATTCCTTACTAAAGTCACTGGAAAGATGAGGCTTACATATTGCCATTAAAAAAGTACAAATGACAGACACCAAAAACTCCCTGGGATCTATCGTAAATGCAACTATGGTTAAACCCATAAAAATTACCGTTCGGGTGGACAAACTTAAAACTTTAAATGATTTTCAAAAACTTTTGGGTGATATTAATTGGATTAGACCTTACCTTCATTTACTCACCTCAAGTTTGGGCCCCCTGTTTGATATTCTTAAAGGTGATTCTGACCCCCTTTCTAAGTGGGTGCTTATCCCTAAGGCTCGAACAGCTCTCAAGCTTGTTGAAACAGCTATGGAAAAGATTCATCTTGATTGTATTGACCTAGCTAAGCCTTTATCATTCATTGTCTTGGCCACAAATAAGTTACCCACAGGAGTGTTTTGGCAAAAAGGTCCTATTCTATGGGTTCACATGAATTATGCCCCTAGCAAGTTCTTATCTTTGTTTACCAAATCTGTGGCAGAATTAATCCTTAGGGTGTTAAAAGTATCCCTTTCCACCTTTGTATTCAACATGTCACAGGAATTCCCTATAATCCTACTGGACAAAGCATTGTTGAGCATGCCCATTTAACACTTAAAAACATGCTTTTTAAACAAAAAGGGGGAATAGGGGAATCATACAGATCCCCAAAAGAGAAATTATCTGTTGCCTTGTTCATCTTAAATTTTTTAAATCTTGATTCTGAGGGCCAATCGGCTGCTGACCATCATTCAGAGTCTAATAAAAACATCTACCTCAAGTGCTCTAGAAGGACATTCTATCAGGACAATGGAAAGGCCTGAATCCAGTATTAATCTGGACCCAAGGATCTGTTTGTGTTTTCCCACAGGATGCACAATCACCAATTTGGGTGCCAGAGAGATTGGTCAAGGCCTCAACAGAGACCCAAAAACAGGAAGAAGATGAGGAGGCTTCTCCCGCTGATGGGGCTGGCGATTTCTCACCAAGTTAATGGAGGAGACTCGCATGAACTATGGGGGATAGTAAAGATGTGGCCTTATCCTGTACCCCTTACCAACTCTTCTATTCTATATCCTCCTATTTTTACAACAATTGGCTACATTTCTCCAGTCTGCAGTTCAATGGGGAAAAGAATGGTTTGGGTTCTTGTCCAGAGGAGGTCTATTGTGTGTTGTATCTGTTCTGTGCATACAGTGTTTATACAAAATGCATATAGATCAGTGCAGAAAAACAGCCATTATTCACCAAGCTCTCATCACAATTGATGCTGGCTCATCCCCCCAAGTCTGATTAAATGTGCTAGACCGGTAGTCAAAGAGAGGTAAGATTCATGGGGAGCTCATACCGACCTAAGACAGGAAATGAGGGCTAGAGCCTCCTTGTCCAATGATGGGTAAGGATGTTGCTCTGCCGTGGACAACCTAAGACAGGCACAGTCTCCTTTATAAACAGACAGGGGGAAATGTGGCAGGCAAAACCCGGGGCCCAGGGTTACGCCACATGCATCCAAAGATGGCGACTGACAGAGAGTCAAATGGCGTGCTGAATGCACCTTGAGAAAAACAGGAAGTGTTTACCATTGGCTTTATGATTATTAGTTCAGCCTCCTAGCACGTGGACAGATATATCTTACATGTATGCTTGAGCTCATGATCGCTTGACCTTTAATAGGATTGGATGGACTTATCTGGTTACAATTGCATATGCATGAGACTGCTTATATATTGAGGGTGTTATCTGAATAAAGCGGAAACTGCTTCATGAACTTCTGAGGTGTACGTGTCATTTGTCCCGCAGGTTGGCGGTAAGTGACAAATGGCATTAATTTTTCTATTATTGCTGATTTTCTGCTTTACCAAACATTTTATTACGTTGTATAACTACTTTCATTCATTGTAAAGATTATTTGTTTTTCCTCTGATTTCTTATCTTATCCATTTTTCAGTCAAAATTAAATTAGTATCCAGGTATTAGAGATGACTTAATTTTATATCTGTAATTGATTTTAATTTTTGATAAAATTATAATTTTAATTTTTTCTTAAACTTTTTAAACTTGTTAATTTTTTCTAGCTAGGTGTACATGACACTAGAATGCATTTATACATTTTGAAAGATCATACATAAATGGAGTGTAATCTCTCATTTTTCTGATTATACATATTGCATGATCACATCAGTCATAAAGTCATGTAGGTACATGAGTTAATAATGACTGTTTCACTATACTATTATCCTAATCCCCATACCCCTTCTCCTCCCCTCATTCCCCTGTATGGAATTTAAAGTAATTATATTCTTACCTAGTCCACCTTATTGTGAGTTAGCATTCACATATCAGAGAAAAGTGTCAACCTTTGGTTTTGGGGGTTTGACTTATTTTACTTAAAATGATATTCTCTAACTCCATCAATTTGCCACAAAAAAGTCATAGTTTTATTCTTTTTTAAAACTGAGTAATATTCTTGTTATATATATACATATACATATGTATACACACACACCCACATATATATCTACATATCTATACCTATCTATCTATATATATACATACATATATATGTATATATATGTATATATGTATATATATATATTGTATATATGTATATATATATATATATATATATATATATTGCCTTTTCTTAATCCATTCATCTGTTGAAAGTCATCTGGGTTGGATCAAAAATTTAAGTCTGGGGATTTCAGTTGCTACAATTATTGATGTGTCTGCATCACTGTAGTATGTTGAATTTAATTCCCTTGTGTATAAACATAGATTTAAATATTCCCAATAAAATTATGGCATATCACATCCAAAAACATAATAAACACATAGTGGACCATGATTAAATGCAGTTTCTTCCTAGAGATAAAGGTTTGGTTCAACATACAGAAAACAATAAACATTATTCATAATATAAAAAGCCTTAAAAGCAACAATAATATGATCATCTCAATAAATGCATAAAAAGCATTTGACAAAATACTGCACCTCTTCAAGCTCAAAACACTAAAATAACTAGGGATAGTAGGAACATACCTCAACATCATAAAAGCCATACATGCTAAATCCAATGCCAACATAATTCTAAATGGAGAAAAATTGAAAGTCTTTTTTTTTTTTTTTTTTTTTTGGCGGTGCTGGGGATGGAACCCTTGGCCTTGTGCCTTGCAAGGCAAGCACTCTACAAACTGAGCTATCTCCCAAGCCCTGAAATTCTTTTTTATGAGCCACTGGAATTTACTACTTTCTCTAGTCATACTTTCTTTTTCAATACAATTTTTCATTCTTGTTTTTCTTTACCTTGGTTAGTTTTTCTGAGAGTTTATCAATCTTGTGTATGTTTTAAAAACAAACTGACCCAGTAATCATTTGTAATGTTTTTTACTCTCAATTTTATTGATTTTTTACTCTGACTCCATTTATTTCCCTTCTCCCATTGATTTTAATAGAGTTTTGTTCTTTTTTTGTGCCTAAGGTGTAATGTTAGGTAATCTATTTTATATAATTATATCTTTTTAATGTTTCCACTTAGTGCCATTAACTTTCCTGTTAATACAGAGTTCACACTTTCCCAGACATTTTGTTATGTTGTATAGTTTCACTAATTGTAAAGACTTTATAATTTTTCCAAATTTATTTCTGATCCATTTGTAAATCAAAATAGATTAGTCTCCAAGTATTAGAGATAAATTCAATTTTTACCTTTCATTGATTTCTAATTTGTATAAATTTCTGATAATATGAAAGAATTTATCTTTATTGCTTTGTGGTTTTTATGATATAATTTGTGACCTATAATATGTCAAATATATTATGCACTGCTGAGAAAATGAATGCAGTCATTGGTGAATGACATATTCTATAGATACCTGCTAGATTCACTTGATAAATACTATTAATTTGTTCTAAATAATTATTACTCAATTTTTGTCTGAATATTCTATCCAGTGGTGAGAGAGATGTGTTCAAGTCACCTAGTAGCATAATATTGTAGTTTATCAGATTCTTAATGTCAAAAAGATTCTATCTACATGGATGAATCATTTTTAGGGCATAAATAATTTACATTTGCTGTATCTTGGTTTTGGATGAAATTATTAAAAAGGAAAAAGACATTTTATTTCCCTATTTTGAATGATTTTTTCTTGAATTTCTCTTGACTGATACAGAAATATAAACCCCATATGGTAATGGATATTATTTTCAAGATATATCTTTCCCACTCTTAAAACTTCAGGTTGTGCATGTGTTTTTTCAAGGTGAGTCTCCAGTAGCATCATAATGTTTACTCTTATAGTTTTTAAACAAATCTACTACTCTTTATCTTTTGATTGACTAATTGAAGTCATTTACATTGTATGTTAGAGCAGTGACACTTATTTTCTGCCAATTGTTTTATTTATAATGTTGAATTCAAATTGGTTCTCCCTTACTTAACTCTTTTTCTAGTGTAATTAATCTGCATGCCAGTTTTCATTTTATATTAACTTCAGGAAATATTTTATTGAGTACTTTCTGAAACAGGCTTTGCAAATATTAATTTGTGTGGTCTCTCCATCCAGTTGGGAACCACCAAACAGCTGCAACAAAAGAGTTGATGAGAGACATCCAGAAACCAGTTTCAGAGACCTCAATCTACTTTATTGTACATAGGCTTATATTGTCAAGCAATCACTGGGCAGAATATGTCTGAGAGTAAAACAAATGCTCTTAAAATCAGGGTCATAGAGAAGTCTTTGAATCATAAACAATATATCTAATGGATCTCCATTGAAACTCTCAATGGAGATCCAAGTCTTGTTGGATAAATAGCAAGGCTGCACATGAGATTTTATTTAAGTCATTTTGGATGGTAAAGGCTTTTGCTGTAGAATTGCATAGATTGTTTACAGTCTCTGTAGTTTGAATGTTTTGAGTGAGCAAGTTGGTGGCAATGGCTGTAATGGCTAGGGCAGTAACCTGGGCAAACATCCCTGTGATAATGAGGCCAATGGCACACCTGGTTAGTCCAGAATTTCATTCAGAAGATTCTTCACCTCCATGTCCCATGGATTCTTCCATTCTTGTGACATGTTCACCAGAAACTATATGGCAAGAGGAATTCTAAGAATAAACATATGTTTAGCATTCATAGCGGAATTTAAGCAATTAAAAACCCAGCATGAAGAGTTATGTGTACAAGGGACTTGTTCAAAGTTATATTTGAACTTCCTATCTTATTATCAGCATAGTGAAATGTGGTGTGACACAAGTTTGAAATGGGTATAAGTGTAATTAGGAAGAAGTAATAGGGACTGGGGATATAGCTCAGTTGGTAGAGTGCTTGCCTTGCAAACACAAGGCCCTGGGTTCAATCCCCAGCACCAAAAAAAAAAAAAAAAAAAGGAAGAAGTAATAGAAAAAGTAGTACCTGTATTACTAATATTCATATAACTGTCTGAGACCACTTTTATGGGCCTCATACCAAGTAATATGGGTGTAAGATCCATTGTGCCAAATTCATTCCCTGCATAATGGTCAGTTATAGATTGTCCACAATAGCAGATTGCTTAATATCCCTGGTGAGTTTTGGGTGTATCTGTTATATTCCAGGGTGCTGCACTCGACCAGGCACACAAATTTTGATATAATCCAGAAATGTTTCTACCATCTAAGAGATATGGTTTTGAAGTAATGCACTGATTCCAAGGTATGGAGTTATTATCTGAGGAGGGTAATCTAAAAAGAGTGATTGGGCAGCTGGACAATGAAGGCTTTTAGCATATACCACTGGGGGATTTATGAACATTGATCTTTTTAGCTCTGATCCTTAGATATAATAAGGTTAATGCAACATAGGGGTAGTTATATTTATCAACAATTCTCCCTTCAGCAAGGGAGAAGAAAAGATGTTGGTTAGGATTATATGTGTCATTCATAATATCCAAGAAACAAATAGAACTATTAGGCAATGATATGCTAGTATTCTATTTTACGGTAGTTAATGTCATATTTAGTTCAGGGTCAATGATAGTTGAGTCAGTAGAGAAGAATCTCAGTATTGCTCCTTCCCAATTTGCTACTATCAAATGTGGTGTTCTGGTGCCCAAGGCCCAATTTACCTGAAAATTAGCTTCACTGCTTGCTGTTAGAGCTGTAATAGCAACACCACCATTATCATTCCTGGAATAAGGCCCACACTGGGTGAGGGGCCATTATGGTACCTTGCTGAACTATGCCTTTAAGATCACCCCAGGTTACTTTATGTGAGACTTGTATGTTCTGTTCAGTTTGGCACCTCAGGGTCTCTCTTTCATTGATAGTTCTTTCATCTTCTTTGTTGGTGCTTTGAGGTGTCCAGGGCTTGAAATTTCTAGTAGGTACATAGATAAGTTGAGGTTCATCCTCTGGAATGACACAAGCAAGTCCTTGACCCATTGTTAGAGGGGTCCTGCACCTTTCCAAATGTTGGTTAGGGGGTCCTTTCATAAAATGAAATGCAAAAAATAGGGCCTTATGAGGGAAGCCCAATGCTTATGGGTTACTGTTTCTTTTGAAAAATTTGATGTGGTGAGAAATTTTAAAACAAATAAAGCATATAGTATGGCATCATATGGGGAGCTAGTATACCTTTACCCACTCTTTTTTTGAAGCATTGTTTTATCATGAAGGAACTCAACTATGCCTTGAGCTTGGGGGTTATAAGGTAATACAATCACATGATTTATTGCCAAAATGAGCACATTTTTTTAAAGGTATTGTTCATATAGACTGGGTCACTGTAAATTTTAATGAAAATAGTGACTCTCAAGATCCCAAAACAACTAAGTAAATGAAGGATAACCCTTTTTGTGGTTTCTCCAGAAGAAGACATGGTGACAACAAACCCTACATAGGAATCAATGATTACATGTATTTATTTAAGCTTGCCAAAAGGAGAATAGGTGACATCCATTTGCCAAAGAGCATTGGATTTCAGCCCAGGAAGGTTTTACTCCTGAGGGCTGTAGAAGTCCAATGGGAAGAAATGGAGTACACTTTTTTGCAATCCCTCATTAATTGCTTACAAGCTTTCTTAAAAAGGGCTGGGAACAGCCTATGGAGGCTTTAGGTGGGTTAGTGGAAATGTGTATGTAACCAGTCTTTTTCAGTTATTTTCATGACATTTATGGGCCAAGTAAATTAATCCACTATTTTAGTGAGATCCACTGATGGTCCTGGTAAATGAGAATGTGCCCTGATTGATAAGTTGAATATAAAGAGGGAATATTTTTGCTTCTAGCAGAGTGTGGATGTTATAAATCAAAACATCTAGTGGTTTGGTTATATCTATCTTGAAACAAGCTTAAGAAAGCTGGGGAATTAAGTGGACACAATATTGGCTATCTAAATTAATAGCTATCTAAGTTAATGGGTTGTAGAAAACTAGAAGTTCTAGATATTGGGGGGACAACAATAGCTTGTCTCTCTGAAGCATCTGTTGTTTATTGGAGAATGCATCCAAAATTATGATGGCAATGGTTTCATTGGAGGTGGCATCAGTGAAATCCAACATAGCTTCCATAATGGGCTGAGTGTAAGGTTAATTGGTTCAGAGTCTAGAGGAATTTATCTTGAGTCAAATGACTGTCTGTTATGCCTGGGTATCCTTTTTAACATTTATAGTATACAGGGATTATTTGTAGTAGAATGTTTAATTACTCTTTTGAGATTGGGAGTACCAATCTATCAGACCCTAACCTATAAGTGCCTATGCTGCATTCTTGGACTTTGTACTAATGTGGCTAGGGCATTGAGTGGACTGCAGATCTTAGACACAGTGTTGGAGGGCAAATTCACCCATTCTAATATATGTTGTTTGGTTTGTCATAATACCCATGTAGGAAGGCCTGGGGTTGCCAAAATGATGACATACAGATCATTATTTGGGTCAAATATGAATAATTATAATGTCCCTACTGTCTCATTAACCAACCAAATTGCTTGTATTGTCTCAGGAGTTAGCATCCTCAAATAATTTGGTTGCGGGTCACCTTTAAGGCAATTGAATAAAGGAATAAGTTGTTCTGTAATAATCTTAAGCCAGGGCCTTATCCAGTTAGTATGTCCTAATTGTACCTGAAGATCATTTAAAGTTTTTAAATATGGAATGTGAATACTGGGCCCACTAGGGCATATGGTGTTAGGGAGCACCAATGTGCCCAAAAGAGTGTAAGGTGGGATCTTTTGTACCTTTTCAAGTGCTATACCAAGTCCAATAGACTATAAGTTGTTCTGTAGTATCATTAAGATTTGTTCTATATCATGTTCCTTAGTATCAGCCAGCAGAATATTATCCATGTAATACAGTACTGTTAAATGTAGTCTAACAATGGTTTAACAGCCTGTAGTACATACATTTGACATATGGTCAGACTATTTTTTATCCCCTGAGAAAGGACTGTCCACTGATACCTTTGTTTTGGTACCATGTTATTGGTGACAGACACAGTGAAGGCAAATTATTCTCTATCTGGTGGATGTAGTGTAATAGTGAAAAAGCAGTCTTTAATGTCTAAAATTCTAATAACATATTCCATGGGTAAATTGGTAGTCCTTGATAACTGGGCTGTGTAGTGCCCATTTATTTATAACAGCATTAATACCCTTGAGGTCATGGAGAAGCCTGAATTTTCCTTTTGTTTTCTTTTCTGTGATGAAAATGGGAGTATTATATGGACTGATAGAGGGATCTGTATGTCCAGTTTTCAATAGTTTCTTTATCAGAGACTTTAAATGTGACAATTTGTCTTTATAGGCCACTGTTCAATCCAGATAGGCTCTTCATGTTGCCATTGTAGTTTAATAGAAGGTAATGAATGAACACTGGCCTTAGAAATGGGGTTGTTTTTCTTTCACCTCTCACAAGTTTGGATCATTTAACTCTGTGTCTACAATATCTTCATAGAAGGCCTTGTAATCAGTAGTAAGACAGCTCACATGTGCATAGTTCAGAGAAAGGATTAGACTCTGATCATGGAGGGGGTCCTGGCCAAGGCAGCTGGTGACTGTTAAGGTTGTCCATTTTCTATCTGTCATTGCTGTATGGGTTTAGAAATTGAGGAGTAAACCTTCTTTGGCTTAAGTATGCCTATTTTAGTTTATTTCTTTTCCTATTATGCATCAAGAAGTTGAGCCTCTGCCTTTGATGTTACAGTAAATTCTTTCTCTTTCTTCTTGTGTTCCCTCTCTTGACATCCTATTTCTGTTGGTATTGTGGCCATGACCTGACAAGGATGGGACCCATGGAGGCATAAAGATTTTTGGATGGCTGTCATGGGGAAAAAAATAGAGGTAGAAACCATCCTTATCTGACCTATTCTTGCCTATCATTAACTGTGCTTCTCTCCCATAACTCTGGATCAAACACATCAACAGTTTTAACCCAAGGATTAGTGTTCAGTACTATATCTCAAAATTTTTGCTTGCATGATATTCTCCAATTTCGACCATTTGCCTACAAATGCCATAATTTTATCATTCTTCATTGCGGAGTAATATTCCATTGTATAAATATGCCACAGTTTCTGTATCCATTCATCAACTGAAGGACATCTAGGTTGGTTCCACAATCTGGCTATGGTGAATTGAGCAGCAATGAACATTGATGTGGCTGTATCTCTGTAGTATGCTGATTTTAAGTCCTTTGGGTATAGGCCAAGGAGTGGGATAGCTGGGTCAAATGGTGTTTCCATTCCAAGCTTTCTGAGGAATCTCCACACTGCTTTCCAGAGTGGTTGCACTAATTTGCAACCCCACCAGCAATGTATGAGTGTTCCTTTTTCACCACATCCTCGCCAACACCTATTGTTGCTTGTATTCTTGATAATCGCCATTCTAATTGGGGTGAGATGAAATCTTAGGGTAGTTTTGATTTGCATTTCCCTTATTACTAGGGATGTTGAACATTTTTTCATATATCTGGTGATTACTTGTACATCTTCTTCTGTGAAGTGTCTGTTCATTTCCTTAGCCCATTTGTTGATTGGATTATTTGTATTCTTGGTGTAGAGTTTTTTGAGTTCTTTATAGATTCTGGAAATTAGCGCTCTATCTGAGGTATGGTTGGCAAAGATATTCTCCCACTCTGTAGGCTCTCTCTTCACATTTCTGATAGTTTCCTTTGCTGAGAGAAAGCTTTTTAGTTTGAATCTATCCCAGTTGTTTATTCTTGCTTTTATTTCTTGTGCTATGGGAGTCCTGTTAAGGAAATCTGATCCTGAGCCAACAAGTTGAAGATTTGGACCTACTTTTTCTTCTATAAGATGCAGGGTCTCTGGTCTGATTCCGAGGTCCTTGATCCATTTTGAGTTGAGTTTTGTGTAGGGTGAGAGATAGGGGTTTAGTTTCATTCTATTGCATATAGTTTTCCAGTTTTCCCAGCACCATTTGTTGAAGAGGCTATCTTTTCTCCATTGCATATTGTTGGAACCTTTGTCTAGTATGAGAAAATTGTATTTATTTGGGTTTGTGTCCATGTCCTCTATTCTGTACCATTGATCTACCTGTCTATTTTGGTACCAATACCATGCCGTTTTTGTTACTATTGCTTTGTAGTAGAGTTGAAGATCTGGTATTGCAATACCCCCTGCTTCGCTCTTGCTACTGAGGATTGCTTTAGCTATTCTAGGTTTTTTATTCTTCCAGATGAATTTCATAATTGCTTGCTCTATTTCTGCGAGGTACATCATTGGGATTTTAATTGGAATTGCATTGAATCTGTATAGAACTTTAGGTAGTATAGCCATTTTGACGATATTAATTCTGCCTATCCAGGAACATGGGAGATCTTTCCATCTTCTAAGGTTTTCTTGAATTTCTTTCTTTAGTGTTCTGTAGTTCTCATTGTAGAGGTCTTTCACCTCTTTTGTGAGATTGATTCCCAAGTATTTTATTTTTTTCGATGCTATTGTGAATGGAGTAGTTTTCCTAATTTCTCTTTCTGAAGATTCATCACTTATGTATAAAAATGCATTGGATTTATGAGCATTGATCTTGTAACCTGCTACTTTACTGAATTCACTTATGAGTTCTAAAAGTTTTCTGGTGGAATTTCCAGGTTCCTCTAAATATATAATCATGTCATCAGCGAACAGGGATAGTTTGAGTTCTTCTTTTCCTATTCGTATCCCTTTAATTTCTTTGGTTTGTCTGATTGCTCTGGCTAGAGTCTCAAGGACGATGTTGAATAGAAGCGGTGAAAGAGGGCATCCCTGCCTTGTTCCAGTTTTTAGGGGGAACGCTTTCAGTTTTTCACCATTTAGAATGATATTAGCCATGGGCTTAGCGTAGATGGCCTTTATAATGTTTAGGAATGTTCCCATTACTCCAATTTTTTCTAGTGTTTTGAGCATGAAGGGATGCTGTATTTTATCAAATGCTTTTTCTGCATCTATTGAAATAATCATGTGATTCTTAACTTTAAGTCTGTTGATATGGTGAATGACATTTATTGATTTCCGAATGTTGAACCAACCTTGCATCCCTGGGATAAAACCCACTTGATCGTGGTGCACTATCTTTTTAATATATATTTGTATGCGATTTGCTAAAATTTTGTTGAGAATTTTTGCATCGATGTTCATTAAGGATATTGGTCTGAAATTTTCTTTCCTTGATGTGTCTCTGTCTGGTTTAGGTATCAGGGTGATATTGGCTTCATAGAACGAGTTTGGTAGGGTTCCCTCCTCTTCTATTTCATGGAATAGTTTGAGGAGTATTGGAATGAGCTCTTCTTTAAAGGTTTTATAGAACTCGGCTGAGAACCCATCTGGTCCTGGACTTTTCTTTGTTGGTAGGCTTTTGATGACCTCTTCTATTTCATTGCTTGAAATTGGTTTATTTAAGTTGTGTATGTCCTCCTCGTTCAGTTTAGGTAGTTCATATGTCTCTAGAAATTTGTTGATGTCTTCAAGGTTTTCTGTTTTGTTGGAGTATAGATTTTCGAAATAGCTTCTAATTATGTTTTGTATTTCACTCGTGTCTGTTGTGATGTTTCCTTGTTCATTCCGAATTTTAGTAATTTGAGTTTTCTCCCTTTTTCTCTTTGTTAGTGTGGCTAAGGGTTTATCAATTTTATTTATTTTTTCAAAGAACCAACTATTTATTTTATTAATTTTTCCGATTGTTTCTTTTGTTTCGATTTCGTTGATTTCGGCTCTGATTTTAACTATTTCCTGTCTTCTACTACTTTTGGTATTGGTCTGCTCTTCTTTTTCTAGCGCTTTGAGCTGTAGTGTTAACTCGTTTATTTGTTGATTTCTACTTCTTTTTTTGAATGCACCCCATGAAATAAATCTTCCTCTAAGTACTGCTTTCATAGTGTCCCAGAGATTTTGATATGATGTGTCTTTGTTCTCGTTTACTTCTAAGAATTTTTTAATTTCCCTCCTGATGTCTTCTGTTATCCATTCATCATATAATAGTGTATTATTTAGTCTCCCGGTATTGGAGAAGTTTCTGTTTTTTATTCTGTCATTTATTTCTAATTTCAATCCATTATGATCTGATAGAGTACAAGGTAGTATCTCTATCTTGTATTTACTAACAGTAGCTTTGTGGCATAAAATATGGTCTATTTTAGAGAAGGATCCATGTGCTGCTGAGAAGAAAGTGTATTCGTTCTTTGTTGGATGGTATATTCTATATATGTCCGTTAAGTCTAAATTGCTGATTGTGTTGTTGAGATCTATAGTTTCTTTATTCAATTTTTGTTTGGACGATCTATCCAGTGGTGAGAGAGGTGTGTTAAAATCGCCTAGTATTATTGTGTTGTGGTCTATTTGATTTCTGGAATTGAGAAGGATTTGTTTGACGTACGTGGATGAGCCAATGTTCGGGGCATAGATATTTATGATTGTTATGTCTTGCTGATTTATGCTTCCCTTAAGCAGCATGTAGTGTCCTTCTTTATCCCTTCTGACTAGTTTTGGTTTGAAGTCCACATTATCTGAGATGAGGATGGATACTCCAGCTTTTTTGCTGTGTCCGTGTGCATGGTATGTTTTTCCCCATCCTTTCACCTTTAGTCTGTGGGTGTCTCTTTCTATGAGATGTGTCTCTTGCAGGCAGCATATTGTTGGATTTTTCTTTTTAATCCAATCTGCCAGTCTGTGTCTTTTGATTGATGAATTCAGGCCATTAACATTCAGGGTTATTATTGTGATATGATTTGTATTCCCAGTCAATTGACTCATATTTGTTTTTGACATGATTCGGTTTCTCCTTTATTTGGCTATTCCTTTAGGCTAGCGCCTCCTGTTGCTGATTTGCATCGTTGTTTTTCATCTCTTCCTCATGGAATATTTTGCTGAGAATGTTCTGTAATGCTGGCTTTCTTTTTGTAAATTCCTTTAGCTTTTGTTTATCATGGAAGGATCTTATTTCATCGTCAAATTTGAAGGTAAGTTTTGCTGGGTATAAGATTCTTGGTTGGCATCCATTTTCTTTCAGGGCTTGGTATATGTTGTTCCAGGCCCTTCTAGCTTTTAGGGTCTGGATTGAAAAATCTGCTGATATTCTTATTGGTTTCCCTCTGAATGTAATTTGATTCTTTTCTCTCGCGGCCTTTAAAATTCTGTCTTTATTTTGTATGTTAGGTATTTTCATAATAATGTGCCTTGGTGTGGGTCTGTTGTAATTTTGTATGTTTGGAGTTCTATAAGCCTCTTGTACTTGGTTTTCCATTTCGTTCTTCAGATTTGGGAAATTTTCTGATATTATTTCATTGAATAGATTGTTCATTCCTTTGGTTTGTTTCTCTAAGCCTTCCTCAATCCCAATAATTCTCAAATTTGGCCTTTTCATGATATCCCATAGTTCTTGGAGATTCTGTTCATGATTTCTTACTATCTTCTCTGTTTGTTCCACTTTGTTTTCAAGGTTAAATATTTTGTCTTCAATGTCTGAGGTTCTGTCTTCCAGGTGTTCTATCCTATTGGTTATGCTTTCTATGGAGTTTTTAACTTGGTTATTGTTTCCTTCATTTCAAGGATTTCAGTTTGGTTTTTTTTTCAGTATCTCTAACTCTTTATTGAAATGATCTCTTGCTTCCCGTATTTGGTCTTTTAACTGTTGATTGGTGCGTTCATTTAATGCCTGCATTTGCTCTTTCATCTCCTCCTTCAATGCCTGCATTTGCTCTTTCATCTCCTCATTAGCTTCCCTGATCGTTTTAATTACGTACATTCTGAACTCCCTTTCTGACATTTCTTCTGCTCTGCTGTCATTGGGTTTTATTGATGTAGTATCTAGGTTTGTTTGGGACATTTTCTTCCCTTGTTTTCTCATAATGGTCAGTTGTCAGTGGGACCCTGAGATATTGCAGTTTTCCACTATTGGCTTATAGTGTCCCAGTAGATTTCCAGTGTATCACCTCCCAGCCTTCAGTAGCCTGATGTCTTGGAGGAATCTGATAAAGCAGCTCATTCAAAGAATACTGCCCCTAGCCCCCTACTGGTTCCACGTTTTGGAACTGGCTCTGTGCGGAAATGCTCTCACTGTGGGCCTGCACCGTGCAGCTGGCCGTGTGGGAAGAGCCCACTGCCGGAGTGTGGAAGACTACCTTGGGAAGACTCAAGCTGCCCTGCCCGGCTCTGCTAAGCCACCTCTATCTGGGCCTGCCACCCGGGCTGAGCTTTACCCAGTGGGCAGACTCACCCGTGGCTCCACTTCAGTTCGAGTCTCTCAATGCCTCCCCTTCTTAACTCCTGGGTTGTGGAGCGACCGGAGGTGCAGTCTCCCTCTAGGCCGCCATCTTGGATCGCCCCGTGAAGAGAGCCCGCAGCCGGAGTGGGCAGAGCCGCCTGAAGAGGTCTCCGGCTGGCCTGCCCTTATCCCTGAGGCTGACTGCAGATCGAGGCTCTCCGCTGGTTCTTTGCAGGAGTACACTGCACTGCAGGGGCTCCGGGACTCGGAGCGTGCTCTGTTCAGACAGGCTCTCACTAGCGGGCCAGTTCCGTTCCGAGAACCTGGAGAAGCTGGCTGTGTGGGCGGGGCCCACCGCCGGAGTGCGCAGGACTGCCTGTGGATGACTCTAGCTGCCCTGCCCGGCTCCGATAAGCCACCTCTATCTGGGCCTGCCACCCGGGCCGAGCTTTACCCAGTGGGCAGACTCACCCGTGGCTCCACTTCAGTCCGAGTCTCTCAATGCCTCCCCTTCTTAACTCCTGGGTCGTGGAGCGACCGGAGGTGCAGTCTCCCTCTAGGCCGCCATCTTGGATCGCCCCGTGAAGAGAGCCCGCAGCCGGAGTGGGCAGAGCCGCCTGAAGAGGTCTCCGGCTGGCCTGCCCTTATCCCTGAGGCTGACTGCAGATCGAGGCTCTCCGCTGGTTCTTTGCAGGAGTACACTGCACTGCAGGGGCTCCGGGACTCGGAGCGTGCTCTGTTCAGACAGGCTCTCACTAGCGGGCCAGTTCCGTTCCGAGAACCTGCTTCCTTTTTTTAATGTTAGTCCTCTTATACTAAGAAGGGTGTAAAGCAATTGTTGCTGCAAGTTATTCATGGAGCTGGTAAATTGCCCATACTTGCCCTAATTTCTAAGGATTCCTACCTGCTTGCCTCAGGTCTCTGTTTGTGGAACAAAATATGGAGTCTCTTGGTTCAGCCAGGACCCACTGAACAGCTTAGAAGGGTGTGGTGATGGAGTCAAAAAATGACATGCAGAGACCAGTTTCAGAGAACTCAATCTACTTTATTGTTACATAGGCAGGCTTATATTGTTAAATAGTTGCTGGACAGAATATGTCTGAGAGTTGGATGGCCCAAAGGTTTTCCAATATGGGCAATAGATGAGTTGATGAAAAACAATGGGCTAAAAATCACTGGTAGAAAATGAAGAGAAAAATAACATGCTGAGAATAAAAGGGGTCCTAGATTAAAATAGTGTTGGGGCTAAGTGTGGTTAGTGATCCAACCACAGTATCTGAGTTTACTGCTGAGACATGAAAGCCTCTCACATAGGTAATATAAAACTGTTCACATTTCATGTTCTCAACATTAATTCATTTAAATTCTGTTTATTATGGAATGCTTTAATTTCATTTTTAACCCTGTAGGAAACATTTTTGCTGGGTACAGTAGTGTTCATTGGCACCTTATTTGTTTTGCAGCTTTTTAATATATTAATCCAAACTCTCTTGTCTTTCAGAGTCAGTGTTGAAAATAAGCATTGGAATTTGATTTAGTTTACCTAAAAATGTAACCATTCATTTTGTCCATGTACCATAAATATCACTTATTCAATAATCAAAGCATTTTAATATAATGTGCATTGCAGTAGATCTATTATAATTTAGTTGATTTGGAGTCCTATGAACATCTTCTTTTGAATTTACATATCATTACTAAATATTGGAAATTTTTTTAAGTTCTTTCTTTGGAATTTTTGTTTATCCTGGTAGTTTGTATTTTGGAGTATTCATCAACCCTAATGGTTCTTCAATTTGGTTTCTTGAATATTCTTTCACAGTATCTTCACATCTGTAACTTACGGTCAACTTTACATATATGATTATAGAGTATGTCTTTTATTCCTAAAAAAAAACTATATTCAAATTAGTCTAATCTGTGCTGGAGTAGTGAATCTATTGGAGAACCCATCACAATCATATATAAATAAATAAATAAAATTAAACAATTCATTTCCAAATTATATATATGTATATATTAAAGTGGTGTAATCTATTAGTCATGCTACATGCTTGCATTTTTTCTATCAATAATTTGTAATGATTCTACTTTTGATTTTAAAATCTTTAAATGCAAAATTGTTTTATTTGTAATTATTACTAATAACATTAGTAATTATTAATTAGTAATTAGTAATTAGTAATTATTACTAATAACATTACTGTGGAGTTTATTTTGATATATTATGCAAATCTGAAGTATGTCTTATTCTAATAAGGATCTTATTCTTATATGTTATATGTGGCATTTTGCTGGTCATATATTCATATATGAACATAGGAAAATTATGTCTGATTCATTCTAATGTCTTTCCTATTCCTATTTTCCTCACTTTCCTCATTTCCTTTTGTCTAATCCATTCTATTATCCCCTTCTTTTGTGTGTCTGCATGAACATGTCAGAGAATATTTGGAATCTGCCTATTTTAGCTTGTCTTATTTTGCTCAGCATTATAATATCCAGTTTTATTGATTTGCAAACAAATGACATTAAGTTTGTTCTTCTTTTTGGTCAAGTTTCTATCCATAATGCATATATACCATATTTTTCTTTATTCATTGATCCACTGAAGGCATTAATTTTGTTCCATAAGTTGGTTGTTCTGAATTGAGCTGCTATAAATATCAATGGGGAAACAACACTGTAGTATGCTAATTTCACTTCATTTTGGTACGTATTGAGGAGTGAAATATCTGCATCAAATTGTGGTTTGAATCTATATTCTCTGAAGTCTCTTCATACTGTTATCCATAGTAGTTTCACCAATTTCAAGTCCCACCTCCAATGTATGAGTTTATCTTTTTCCCAACATCCACACCAACATTTATTGTTTCTTTTATCCTTGATAACTGCCATCATGACTGGAGTGAGAAAAATCTCAGCATTGTTTTAAACTGAATTTGTAAAATTACAGAAATATTGATCTTTTTTATATGAAAATCATTTATATTATTTTTTGTGAAGTGTCTTTTGCTTTCTTTTGTCCACTGATTGATTTGGTTATTTATTATTTTTTTTTGGTGTTATTTGATTTTTGTAAATCCTGAATATTAATGCTCTATCTGAGGTTCAGTAGTCAAATACATTCTCCAAATCTGTAGACTCTCTCTAAATGCTCTTGTTTCCTTTGCCATGAAGAGGTTTTTAATTTAAATACATCTCGTTTATTGATTATTGATTTTATGTCTTCTGCTTCAGGAGTTCAGTTGTTGAAGTCAGTTCTTAAGTCAACATAATGGAGAGTTTGGCCTACATTTTGTTTCCAGTAGTTGCAAGTTCTGTGATTTAATGACCAAGTCTGTCATTTCAGTTCATTTTTGTGCAGGGTGAGAGATACATGTTAACTTTTTTTATTATGTATTAAATTTCCAAGAGCCTGTTTTTGAAAGTTATTTTTATACAATATATTTTTATGAGAACTTTGTTCACTCAGACAACTGCAATTATGTGAGACCTTCTCTGTTTTGTTCCATTGGTCTTCTTGTGTGTTTTCGTGCCAACATCATATAATTTCTGTTACTGTAGATCTTCAGCAAATTGAAAAGATTATCTCTTGTTTTATTTTTCTTGATGATGATTGCTTTGAGTATTAACTTCTTATTTTCCTAATAAAATAAATAACTTTTTCTATTTCTATATGAAGAACATAATTGGACTATGAGTATCACATTAAATCTATATATTGCTTTTGGTAGTATGCATGTTATGACAATATTAATTCTCCTTCTTCAAAAACATTGGAGTTATTTTCATGTTCTCATGTCTTTTTCAACTTGCTTCTTTACGGCTTTGTAATTTTCACTGTCAACTTTTACCTATTTGTTAGATTGATTCCCAATTATTTTATTTTATTTTTTGAGGCTATTGGGAATGGGACAATTTCTGTAATTCCTCTTTTGGATGGTTAAGCATTGGTGTATAAAACTGCACTGATTTGAGTTTATTAATATTTATTCTGCTATATTGAGAAATATGTTTATGAATCCTGAAATTTTCTGGTGAAAATCTTCTATGTGTGGACTGTTTTGCTGGCATTATAAACAGATTGAGGTATTTTTCAACTGTTCATATTTTAAAATTTCTTTATTTTGCCTAATTGCACTGTCCTGGTTTTCTAGGAATATTTTGAATGGATGTGTTGAAAGAGGGCATGTCTGTCTTTTTCTTTTTTTAAAAGAATGATTTCAATTTTTCTCCACTTAGAATTAGATTGGTCTAGGCTTCATCAAATAGAGCTTTTACAATGTGAATACATGTTTTTGCTATGCTTACATTTTTCTTTTGTAGTGTTTTGAGAATAACTGGATGCAAAATTTTGCCAAATTCTTCTACTTTATATATTGAGAGAGGCATGTGATTCTTGTCTTTAAGTCATTTGATGTGATGAATTACAGTTAGTAATTTCATATATTGAACCAGCCTTGCAACCCTCAAATAAACTGCATTATGGTGCACTCTTTGAAATACAGTTTTATATGTGATTTGCCAGAATTTTATTAGCAAGTTTTCTATCTATCTTCAAAAGGGATTTTGACCTGAAAGTTTTTACCTTCATTGTGTCTGTTCGATTTTAGTATCAGAATGATACTAGTTTCAAGAAATGAATTTGGAAAGGTAACCTCTTCTGTCATATAACAATTGAGAAGTATTGGTATTATATAGTTTGAAGGTCTGAAAGAACTTAGATGAGAATCAGTCCAGGGTTGAACTTTTCTATTGTGGTAGGTTTTGAAGGTGCCTTCAGGTTTATTTCTAAAATTGATATTTTTTAAATTTTATATATTCTCCTGATTCAGTATGATTAAGTCATACATCTGTAGAAATTTTTTGAGAATTATCTATTTCTTTGCAGTATAGGGTATCAAACTTTTATTTGATTATAATCTATTTCAGTAGTGCTCATGTTGATATTTCCTTTTTCACCAAAATATTAGTAAATGGAGATTTTTATATTTCTTCATTAGCATTACTATAGCTCTATGACTTTTACTTATTTTTTTGAAGAACCAACTTTGTGTTAGGTCGTTATTTTCTAATTTATAATTTATTTTTATTGAATTTAGGTATAATTTTAATTATTTCCAATCTTCCACTTTTGCTGTTATTTTCTTCCTTCCCAATGGTTTTGAGATATACATCATCATATTTGTTTCATGACTTTCTGATTTTTAATAAAAAAGTTCAATGTATTGAACTTTCCTCTTAGTACTGCCTACATAGTGTCTATGACAACTTTTTATGTGGTGTTATTATCATTTATTTCTAAGTAATTTTTAAAATTTTAACCCTGATATTTTCTTCTATACATCAATCAATCGATAACCTATTATTTAATCTCCAGGTGACACATTAGCATCTACTTTCAATTTTATTTCTGATTTCCAATTTAATATCCTTATAATCAAATAGAATGCAACAAATCTCTAATTTGTATTTGCTAAGAATTACTTTGTAGGCTGTGTTGTCTATTTAAGAGAAGAACCCATGTGTTGCCAAGAAGAAAGAAATTATATTCAATCTTTGATGCAATAATATTCTATATATGTTTGTTAGTTGAAATTATTAATTGCATTTCTACAGCTTCTTTCTTTTTGCTTGAAGGATCCATATAGTGATGAGAGAAGTGTATTAAACTTACCCAATGATATTGTGTTGTAATCAATTTAGTTATTGAATTTGAGTGGTTTTCTTGATGTATGTAGATGCTCCATTGCATGGGACATAAACATTTATGACTGTTACTAATGTTGATATAAATTTCCATTAAAAAGCACAAAAAGACATTTTTTGTACCTTTGGATTAACTTTGGCTTGTTGTTCACTTCATCTGATCTGAGGATAGAAACTCCTCCATTTTATGTTATCCATGCAAATGATACAGTTTTCTCATTGTTTTACTACCGGTCTGTGGAGATCTTTGATTTGTATCTCAAAATACAAAGAAAGGAAAAATGTACGTCTAAAACTCAAAAAAATTTTCAAGATGACTGAACAGAGAAGATAGCTTTTCTGCCTGCTTTTTTGAGAGAAAACAAGAAATCAGACAGGCAGTTCTCAGCAAAATGGGTGAATAACATCAACAACAAAAGGACAGACTTTACTTGAATTAAAATGGGATTTTCTGAGCAGACCAGGAACTCAGATGTTGGATACAATAAAATAAGAAATAAAATCTCAGCAGCACAGTCACTGCCATGGCCATGCAGGCAAAAACACAAGCAAGGGTGGTCTGTCCATTAGAAAAGTGGAGTGATAAGTTCACTAAATATTTCACATTTTTAAGAGGGCTGAGACATGTCCAAACATAGAGTATTTGAGAACATTGCCCTACTAAACTAAAATGCATGCTGCACACTAACCATGTGTAGGAAAAAATCCAGCAACTCTTGAGGTGACATGCAGAGGACAAAGGAAGGTACCATTTTGCACCTGCGGCATGTAGGACAGTTACTAAGGCAACAGATTTCTAACAAACTCATATTTGAAGCTTGCAGCCCCAGCTTGGAAAGATGTATCTGGCAGGGAATATGAAAGAGCAGTGGTAGGAGATATTGAACTTGGATTTTAAACCATAGACTACAAAATGTGAAGGCTAAAGATAATGTAGAGGACAAAATTTAGCTCTTTAACCACATGAGTGGAATACACATGTGATCCCCTAGAGTGCAGTTTTCTAGTATGAACAAGCAGTTACTGCTCCCTTGAGGTGTGCTGATTTAAAATCTTCAGAAAATTTGGCATTCAATGAAGACCCTACAGCCTGCCTAATGCTAGACAAAATTTCCAGAAATTATGCCAATGGAATTATGTTTCTCACTCCAACAGTGCATACAGTAAAACTTTATGCTCCTCATGACCTTGCATAAAACTGTTAAGAAGAGAAGCTGTGAATCTTTTGAACTACAACAGAAAGAATTTGTTAACTTCATGGATATTATTTCTCCTTTTTTTCTTTCCTTTTTTCCTTTATTATGCTATGTAATACACAGGACTAGATTTCATGTACATATATTACATATCCTACTCTTTTTAATAATTTTTGTTTTCCAAGTCTAATGAGAATAAGAAATATTTCAAGAGTCTTGTGATCTACTGGAGATGATTTGACTTTGGAGTCAGACACAGTTCATCCTGAGTCCAAGCCCACCTGCTTATTTATTGTGGGAGTAGGTCCACAGAAGAAAACAGAAATTACAGCTTGGCCATTATGTCTAACCCCAAATTGCTAAATAAGTTTGAATTTCATGTATGTAAACAATAGTGTCAGACCAATGAAGAGTGCAGGCTTTATCCCTAACCCCTAAGAAACCCATGTTGTTTTTTCTCCTGTATAATATCTGCAATGTGAAAAACCTGTGGTCATTGTGAAGTGAGAAAGAATAATCTGCTTTTGGACACTTCCTGGTTGGAGCTTCCTCCTCCCACTCAGGGACTTGTTCTAAATTTGTGCCTGAGGAGAAACATTATTGGGGAACTGTATCCATTAACACTAGCATATAAAGAGATATATCAGATCCTTTAAGTCCCTGACATCAAGGGACCCATAACCCTCAAACCTGGAATGTGGCTACTGTGAAATGAGGTATGATGGAGAAAGCCAGATTTGATCATGTAGTTCCAAATACACATGTACTTCATTTGTAGTATTTTATAAGTCACATAAAGGTAATATTCTGGAAAGACTGTGCTACATTATTAATATCCATTTCAACACTTTCTTTTTATGCTATCAATGTGAACACTAGAAATATTTAAGTTATATTTATGCCTTAAGTGTTGTTTGCAGTAGATAATGTTGCTTTAAGATGTTGATCCCATTTAAAGTTTAGTCTGTGTCCTAACAAGAACAGAAAGCAGAAAAGTTAAATAACATTTCATAGTAATTGTCATATTATTTTCATTCATGAACAAAATACTGGCATATGAAATCCATAAACTGAAATGACCCTGTGCATTATGTTAAATGGAAGTGTTCTGCTGGTTAGACTAGATTCCACAATTATAAGAAAATGTTGCCTTTTTATTTATTTATTTATTTATTTATTTATTTATTTTTGGTGCTGGGGATCGAATTCAGGGCCTTGTGCTTACAAGGCAAGCACTCTACCGACTGAGCTATCTCCCCAGCCCAAAAATGTTGCCTTTAAATAGCAGCAGCCTGAGACTTTGGGGAGCAATTCCCAAACCTCAAAAAAAAAAAAAAAAACTGCTACCAAGTACACGTCATTCCAGTCTTATTTATGTCTAGACTGGATATTATTTGCTGTCACTCACAGATAATGCTCCCTGACTCGAGCGGCAGGTCCAAGACCCTGTCCAATCAGGAACTCTTATAACTGTCCAATACTGTTTGCTTCTAGGGAGTTGGGGGTGGACTTCCGCCACCTTCCATATTTCCCCTGAGATTGCCATATCAGTCATTCAAATCTAGGTTTCACTCTCCTACTTTGGAGTCCCAGGTTGCTCTGCTGTGCAGGGGTGGAAGATCCCTAGGGACAAGGACTGGCTCCTGAGCACCAGGAAATGGTGAGTGGGCAGTGGCATCATGAGCCTGGAAATGGAGAGGACTGGAATGGCACAACTGATGGTGCAGGAACAGAAATTGGCAGACCTGCATTCTCTAGAGTCTCTGGAGTCTGCAGGCCTGAGCCCTCCTCTTGGGCAGTTTACCCTCATTCCTGCTGACCATTCAGGTGGGGAGCACATCAGTGGCAGAGATGCTCTCTCACTTCTTTATCCTTTTAGGATATCCTCAACCCCTATCTCTAATACTATTTGCAGGTGTGTGCCTGTGCCTCAGCAGCCACCCAGATTCTGGTGATTGACATGTGGGTCTTTTGTCTTGATCAACTCTCCACATGCCATTTTCTGGCAGGGGAGGAGCTGTGGCCTATAGGAATCTTGCTTCCTCCTGATCTTGCCAATTTTCAATTTCTCTTTCTTTTTTCTTTCATTTTCTTTTATTATTTTGCTGGAAGTTGAACCTAGTGATAATTTACTACTGAGATATATCTCCAGTACTTTTTATTTTTTTATTTTGAGACAGGGTCTATGTTAGTTGGTAACATTGGACTTATTGTTTGATTTATTTAGAGTTTTCTATTGCAATTAAGTGTACAATTTTTACATACATATGAATTTGTATATGGATCTATTTTGTATTGTGATTCCTTAATGATTATTAAAATAGTATACTTTCATAATATACATGAATGTCAGGTAATGTTAAGTAAACCTTTTGTTCTTATATTGAAAAATTTGTTGGCTAAAATTATATATATAATTTTGTGGATGAATTTTAGAACTTTATAATTTGGTTTCTTTTTTCATTAAAAGTAAAGCATGTTGATTTTTTACTATTGCATTGTAGTTATACATAATATTTGACTTCATTTTGACATAATCATACAAGCAAAGAATATAATTTGTTCCGTTTCAGTAACCAGTAGTTCCTCTTTCCCTCTCCTCCTTTGTTCCTCCTCCTTCATTTATTTATAATTTCATAAATTACTGCTTTACAGGTATACATAAATATAGAAACTACTATGATGTATTCATATAGGTATATAACAATTTTACAGGGATATATTGTAGGTTAATTTGGGGAAAAATTATTTTCTTTGTAAGGATTAGTTTTATCATCTACACATGAGATGAGTGAGTTTTTATGTGCTAATGATATTTGTTTTCTCAGAAGTTCTACATATTTTTTCTAAACATATATACATGTGAAATATCACATACATATTGCACATATATAAAACATAAACATGGTGTTTTATACTATTTCTTAAACTGGATGTTACTATAAAAGGTGACTAGCTCCTAGGAACCATTTTTTTTCCCACAGATTATTTATTACTTCCAAGATGTATATTCTCTTTAACCATGCCCCTGAAATTGTAGGATTGGTGTTTGGGTGAGAAATGTGTTCTTACATGTTATCATGGTCACAAATGCTGTAATTTCTGTTATTTTCTGTGACAGTGAGCATCATGTATCTTCAATAGCAAGAATTTACATAAATAATAATAAACTCTTGGGTTTATGAATATTCAGTTGTTCTAAGTCATCATCAATTTTATTTAGTTGTGTCTATGATGGGATTTTATTTTATATTTCTCTAAGTATTTTTAACATTTCTTTAGATTTTGAATTTCTTGTTATTATTGAAATCTTAGCTATAGATATCCCTTGTATTAATTGGCAATTCAAGGTATTTGACTGCATTTGTTTTTTTTGTTTGTTTGTTTCTGGCTTTAAGGATAAGAAAATGTATCCAAAAAGGCAGAAAGATTTGGATTTCAAGTAAAAAAGATTTTGTTTTCAATTAATAAAATGGAATATGTGCATTTTTATTCCCCTGCGTTGCATTGTAGGTCTCTTTTATGTTTTGTATTTGGAGGTCATTTCAAATAAAATTTGAGGCCTGTCTTTGGAAATTCTAACAGAAAATATAAATAAGGAAAATCTCACTTCCCTATTGCTTCAGGTAAATGAATATTTACTCAAAATCATTGGTTAAGTAAATTGTTGAAGGACACATTCACTAAAACACCCACTCTTCTTTCTTGAGGATTTTTTAAAAATGATATTGACAGTGAATCATTCATTCTCTTATCTGGATTTTGGACTTCATTACAAAATATATATAATAAGATTTGGCAAATCCTAGAAATATGCATCATAATTTACTGTTTTATGAATGATATGTTATAGAGATAGCAATGAAAGGACATATTTTTAGAAAGAGTTACATATTTTTTCTTCAAAATTTCTTATGAATCTTTTAAATTTATTTCTTTTCTGAGTCATACTCAGACACTGGGTCTGTGATGTGCTTTTCTGTACTCTATAATCTCCAAACAATTACTTCATAAGGAATCTAGGTTGATAGCCCAGTTTTTAAATTGTTACTTAACATGAAAGATGGAAAAATTTGTTTTGCTCCTGGGATATCTTGTTTGAGTACTTTATTCAAAATGGAGAGAAAATAATATTTCTTCAGATACATCCTCTTCATCAGGAGCAAATCAACCATTGAGGAGCTTTGAAGGGATTTCATATATTTCTGTCTCTGGGTGGTTCTCTTTGCAGCTGAGTTGACATTTAATATCCAGAAACCAGTTTTTTCTCATCTCTAAAATTGGAATAATTTTAGAGGACACAGATGTATCATACTTGTCATGTAGACTAGTAACACAAATATGTGCTGTGGCCACAACTGACAAGCCACCTGGAAAATGCTGTGCCAGTAATGATTGTTTATGTGCCACTCACATAAATTTTCTTTCAAAAAATTGTAAAAACCTTTTCACTGTAGACACCAATGACATCCACATTGCCAACATTAAAAGTTGAGCCTTCCTGTCTAAATTCCAAATTCCTATTCTCTGGTGCTTCAAGGTGGTTTAACTAATTGTTTCCTTGAATTGCTTTTAGTGTGTCTCCCTTATAAAAGAGTAGTCTGTTTCATGCTTCTATCACCCACATTCAGTTATGTTTAGAAAATGACATAGAAACCTGTATTTTTTGCTTTTTTGTAAAGGAGGGTTTACATTGCTTCTGGTTGGTGTAATTCCTTTTTATAAACTGAACCAGGATATCCCCAGGTCTGAGAAAAGTCACCCATAAACAATCTAGTATATAAAAGGGTTTTGTTTATATGTAATATTTGTGCCTAATATATATATACATACAGGTTTAGGCTAGTCTCTTACCTGAATTTTTTAATGTGAGGAACACAATATCTTACCCCTATTTTTTCTCAGGTACAAAAAATAGGAGAGACACTGCCCTGAGTGAAAGCAATGAGCTTTAAGCAGAAAGCTTCCAGAGTTAGGTTTTCTCCCTCCAAATGCTGGCCATAGTCCATTCCATTCCAGATACCAGAAAAAAAAAAGCAAAATACATTAAAAATTATATATATGCACACACACACACACACACACACACACACACACACTCAGAAATCCTGCTTTTTTGAATAAGTGCCACTATCCAAATTCTAAAATAATAAGAAATGTATGAGTCATGTGATGTAGTAGAGGTGTTTGGACTTTAAATTATACACAACTTTTTTTATACTCTAGATTGAACCTAGAGTCAGTTAACCACTGAGTCACACCCCCAGCACTTTTTAAATATTTTATTTAGTGACAGGTTCTTGCTAAGTTGCTGAGGCTGGCTTTGAAATTGCAATCTGACTATCTCAACCTTACAACCTGCTGGAATTACATGTGTGTGCCACCATGCCTGGCAAGAAAATTTATCTTGATTTCAAGCCCACTTGCTTATTTATGGGCTTTAATCATAGGAATAAAAATATCATGGAATGAAAATTAAGTCTAAGACCAAATTTCAAAATAAGGTGTTGATCTTTAATCCTGAATCCTCACTGACCAGTCAAGTGGAGAATATGTCAGCAGTAGACTCCAGAAGTTCTGTCCTGTTTCTGAAGAATATCTTCAACCACTTCTTGAAGTTCTATCTGAGCACTTATATGCCAGTATGCCAGAACATTCCCAGCTTGTGAAGTGGATTGTGGAGAAGGATGATCATCAGAATCAGGACTCCATGTATTGTTTTCTGGCATAAGGAGGGCTATGATCTTTGTCTGTAGGTGTCTCAGATCTTCTTTTTCCTGAACTTGTTTTTTTGTTTGTTTGTTTTTTTTGTTGTTGTTTTGTTTTGTTTTGTTTTGTTTTTTTGGTGGGATGGTGCTACTGCATTTTAAACCAATAGGTCCTTTATCAGTAAGATACATCCCTGTTACTTTTTATTTTTTATTTGGAACAGATGCTGAGTCTGGCTTTGAACTTTCTCTGAGTCTCAAGAGTTGCTAGGATTACCACTGTGTACCACCCTGGCTGAATCCTCCTGAATGGTCTAAATAAATGGGAATCAAAATGTGAAATACAGAACCCTGTCTCCCAGCTTATGCCTTTATGTATATGTCAATAAAATCCTAAAATTCCACCTCCCCGCCCATATTCCCAATGACAACTTCTTCTCTGATCAGTATTATCAATAATTTTCCCCTATTACATTTCAAATGAGTACAGTATTTTAATCAATTAATTAATTAATTAATCAATTAATGAACTTACAAAGAACAGGACAGAACTTTATAAATAGTTTTTTTTCTGACTGAGTGCAATGGCTCATGCCTATACTCACAGAAACTCAGTTGGATAAAGCATGAAGATTGCAATTTCAATGTCAACATCAGGAATTAAAATTGAGCATAGGCAACTTGGTAAGACTTTTCTCAAAATTTTAAACCTTGGAGTTGGCATGCAGCTCAGATTTAACATGCCCATGTGACAAATCCCCAGTATCATAGAAAAAGTCAAAAACAAAGGCTTTTATTGTCATTGTTATTTATGAATATTTCACATGATAGAAATTATAGAAAAATCACTTGACCTTTGCAAAAATACGTGCTTGTACTTCTTTTGTCTCCAAGGTCAGACACATTGTCACTGTCTTTGTGTCGAGGAGTCCCCTAGTGGAATTTATGTCAGAAGGTTCTCCTTACCCTCTCTGGTATTTTCCTGGTACTGTGTTTCAGAACTGTCTGATATGAGGATCCCACAGCTGACACACCTAAAGTCTCTTGAGAGTCTAGTGAATATCAATACTTGGATCTTATCTTGTAAGAGAGCAGACTAAATTTAGGGACTCTAGTTTTTTAGGGAAATAGTTGAGTGCCCTAAAATCTGGGAGAAATTTCCTGGTTTGAAGGTCACTTCAGTTGTTCCCTAACCTTGGCTGCTGTAAATACTGCTATAATGAAGAAAATAATGCAACTATTTATTTAACTTACTGATTTTAAATATTTTGGGAATACACCCAGAATTGTAATTATTGTGTTAATTTTTAAAGAGCATTCAACTTTCAAGGCTTTAAAAATTGGCTATACTGAAATTATATTCTAGCACACTTTGCAAGTGTTTATTTTATCCATGTCCACATAATTGGAGTACTAGCTATTGTTCCATTTTTTGACTGTAGCTGCACTCAAGCTGCAGAAGTTCTCATAGTTGAATGGTGCACTAAATTCATGCTAAAAGTTAGAATTCAGGCTGCCTTTTACTCATTGAAAGAAGGCGATGTGAACCTATTTTAGAAATAAGCAGGAGTCTGCACTTTTTCCCCTTTTTCTTCACTCCTGGTGGAGATTGCAGCCCATGAAAATTCTTGCATGCCAAAATGGAGCCACATTTTTTGATATAGAGAAATATGCAACTATATATTTGTCATTTCTCCCAATTTCTGGGAGATTAGAATGTAGTATATTGAATGGAAAAAGTTGAATTCTGGACAAATTCCTTACAGAAAGAATTGCTAAGCCCTGGAGTTATTACTGAGGTGTGCTGAGGAAGAGGGCTCATGATGTACTTCACTACCAATTTGACTGCCAGTTATAGACTGCATTTCCCTTGTTCACTCTTTGGTGCTGGATAGGTAGAAACTCAAATATTAGCAATATCATTTCACAGGTTATGCTGGCAAATGTCTTTTAGGGAAAAGTGGAATCTTTGAGATTTAACTCCTCTTCTTCCCTGGTCCCATGAAATAAAGCACATGGATCTTGCATTTTCATAGAAAAACACTCTTTTTCTCTGATCTTGATACTTATGTATGTCTAGTCTCTTTCTCTGTGTGTACCAGTTATATTAAAATTCAAACTACAAATGATTTAGAGTTAAATGTGCTATATTTATGACCCAAAGTGTCTTCCTCTACTCAGGGTGACAGTGGATTTAAGCATCCTCTCCCAGTTATAAGGATCATTAAGAAATGCTAATGTCATAGTATAACCCAACTTTTCCAACTGATCTGATGGTAGCTTTTTTTATATGTTTCTAATTAATTTATAAATTTAAGAGGGATTCACAACAGGAGTAGATATTTATTTGGTGTATTCATGAGTGAATCAAGTCAGGAAGTTTATATTCTTCTATATTTTTATAATCAACCCTCTTAATATCTGCATTCTGTTGAGCAGTGCTGAGGTATAATACCAGTATTACACACATTCTGCACATAATCCCAACCAGTGTTCTCAGCTGCTAGTTCTCATATCTACTGTTAGGCTATATTACATTATTTATTCACATTAAATAATTTTCTTCAAATAATTGATTTTATATAGGTAAATTAAATTATATATTTTATTGCACTTAACAATAAAAACAATGTTTACCTACATATGGATTTACCTATGTAATTTTCTCTATTGTGAATTCTTGATCTATAGATTATCACAATACTATAATTTTATATACTAGTTTCAGGTAATGATAGCTGGTAATTTTGCTTTTACATTTCATAGAGTTCCTGGCTAATAATATACATATGTATAATCTTCCAGGAGAATTTTAGATTTTTTACTGTGTTCCCTTCTTAAATTTTGCTGGGATATTATTATAGATTGACATGGGGAAAATAGTCACCTTTTTAATGATAGTTTTACCATCTATACATAGAATGTGCAATTGGATCTTTGATGTACTTATGTGTATTTGTATTTTCTCAAATTCTGCATGTTTTCAAATATGATTTCATATGAAACACAACATTCATGTGACATATTTATAAATTATTCTTGGTGTTTTTTAGTATATGTAAAACTGGATATAACAGAAACTGTTTCTGGTTCCTGGAACCATTATTTCCCACAGTTTAGTAATTCTCTTTCTAAATGTACATCCCCTTTAATAATGACCCTGGATTTTAACTCTGGAAGAACATTATTATGTTCTCAAATATCTAAGAGTGTAATTTTACTCTCTGTGATTGGTGGTTGGGTATGCACATGTTTGTTTTAAAAAGTACGATTTCTGAACATGGAGAATAACAGCTTAAACTATATTTTCTCTTTATGAGAATGCCTTTATTGCACATGATTATCAATATTACTTAATTTTGTGCACATAATGTGGTTTTATTTTGCATTACCTAATTTCTAAAGATGTTTAGTTTTTCACAATTATGGAAAACATAATGTTCAACTGTTCAACTCACTAAGTTTGTCTTAAAAAAAGTTACCCTGAATTTACCAATCATCAGTGGAGAGCTGAACCAGGAGTCATGTTGAGAGTAAACTACAGCTGTGCCAATGGGTAGTGGAAACCCAGATCAGGGAGATTATGACTAGACCTGCATAAACCTATCTAAGCCTAGCAAAGACTTAACTGAGCTTAATAAACACAAGGAAAATAAGAAAATGAGAGCATTTTTGCACTGCTATACTCCAGATTGAAGGTTAAGAGAAGCCAACTCTCTCCAATGCAGTGAGTTCTGTGGCTCAAAGAAACTCATGAGGCCAACTACATTGGATCAAAATGATGATATGATTGGTGTCAGAAAACTTGACCCTTTGATTGCCTGCCTGACTGTTCCTTGGCACTTCCAAGACCACAGCACCCACTTTTCCATTTCACCCACCTAGTTTGGCACCTGCTGAGTCACTGGCATCAACCCACTGCAGTATCCCTCCTGTCCCTGGCACTGCCAATTGTCTGACATATAAGTGGTTCTGGCCTGCCTTACCTAACTGGTTCCTGTGATCACAATGTTTCTGGGCCCCTAGAAACCAGGGACCTTGTCTGCCAACCCCTTCAGCCTCACACCTTGCCTACCACTTAACCTATTAAACATGCAGCTTCACTGTTTTGTCCTTAGTCCTGCTTGCCAGATGGCAACATCCCTGCCAGGCCAACCTACAACTACATTGCTATCTGGCCCACAGCCTGTCCCAAACAGACCACTATTTTACCATCTGACCTTTCCAGTCTATCACAGATTGATATTTACCAAGCTTTAGTTGAATATTTTCTCAACAATGCAAGCAACTCACCACAAATTAAAGCAACAATAACCTCACTAATACTAAGTCTTTGCAACCAGGAATTCCACATATGGGAACTGCTCTCAAAGGGGAGAACACACTGGTAATGAATGGACAGCTATTATCATTCCACCCCTTAACAATCTCAAAAGAAGGGAAGTTTAGAAACCTTAGAACCCCATTGGAAACTTGGTGAAAAAAACACTAAGCAGGAAGAACTCAACACGTTATGCCCATACACCCACATTCAGTTCACACCTCAGGAAGAAACAAAATTAGTTGGGAACAGACATCAAACACATATGCTCACTCTTTGTCAAACATAATCAAAATGACTCCATAATTTCTTAACTTTTCATTCAGATTGTACATTTTTTTTTCTTTTTTAAGATTTATGTTGTTTTGGGTGTTTTGTTTTACTTCAATTTGTACTAATTTGTTCAAGAACACCTGTACATATAAAGATTTGTTTTTCTTTCCTAATTTCTAGTATTTTTGTTGAATGTGATTATTGTTCATGATCAGTTTTTCAAACATCAAGGTTTTGATTAGCATAGCTTGATTTTTTTCTGCATTCTTTTTTCCAGCACTGTATTCTATATTTCACTTTTCTCCCCTTCCCTATTCTATTGTGAACAACCAAATTCTATCCTCACTCTGCTTTGTATTCTTTCTTCTATTTTTTCCCTCTTCCTCCTTAACAAATCCTATGTTACCACTGCATCTGCCCTATTTACCCTTTAAAATTGCAACCATTTTCTACCTTTCTATCCCTGCTCTCCTCATACTGAATTCTATTTTTAACATCTCTTAATGTTACTTGATGTATGTAATGTCCTCCCCTATCACCAATTACATAGCATTAATTAATATGGCAGAAATCATAAACAACACCTATTGTTTGACTTTGTGACAGGCATAATTTATGATTACTGAAGGAAATTGCTGATACTTCTATATCTGCATATTATACCAAGTAACACTGTATATGTCAAAATAGGAATGAAGTACCTAATGTACTGCTGTATATTGTTGGTATAGGTTTTTGCTATCATTTACCTTTGTCCCCATATTTTAAGGTGCTTATAACATAGAGGGACACTATAAACTCATAAGATAGAAAATCTACTGCTTTATATCCATCCAGATAGTTGAGTGAATACTCAAATAATATGAGAAATGAATGGAACAAACCATACCAAACAACATAGAATACCTCAAAAACAGATTCCATTGACAAAACAACGGAGGAAATGTCAGAGGTGATATATAGAAAGTGTACTGTTTAACTGATATATGAGGTAAAAAATGACAAAATAAATCAAAGCAAAGAGAAAATACAAGGTGAAAGGTAAATTCAATAAGAAAATATAGATCTTTTGGAAGAATTACTTGGAAATTCTCAACATGAAAGTATTCATAAATCAAATCAAAAATCCAATGGAAAGCATCACCAACAGATGAGACCACAAGAAGATAGATTTTTGTGGACTTGAAGACAAACTATATAATCTTAAAGAAAAAGAGGACTACAGATAAATAATTTCAAGGGACTATGAACTGAAATTTCAAGATGAAGGTTCTGAAATATAAACTAAATTATGCACAATATTAACAGTAAAATAACATCAGGAAATTTCCCAAGTCTTAAAAACAAAATGGAAAATCAAATACATAAAATATGCAGGACTCCAGATATACAATATTGCAAGAAACTCATTTAAAGACACATCATTTTGAAAGTGTCTAATATACAGATAAAATGGTCAAAATTGGAGAATATCATGCTAAGTGAGATAAGCCAATCTCAAAAAACTAAAGGATGAATGATCTCGCTGATAAGCTGATGAGGACATATAATGGGGGGTGGGAGGGGTTAGCATTAGGTTTAGGGTTAGGTTTAGAGTTAGGCTAAGGAGAGCGGAAAGAATGAAGGAAAGAAGGACTGTATAGAGGGAAAAGAGGGGTGGGAGGGATGGGGGAAGGGAAAAAAATAAACATCATTACCCTATGTAAACGTAAAATAATAATAATAATAATAAAAAAAGAATCTTAAAGCAGCAAGATTAAAAGACTGGTGTCATTTTAAGAAAAAACAATGCAAATCTCAGCTACTATTTTAACTCAGACCCTAATAGGTAGGAGGTTTTAGGATAACATACACCAAACACTGAAGAAAATACATGCCAAACAAAAATACTATATAAAGCAAAATTAAGACTTTCACTTGAAGAAGAAATATAAAATTTTCATGAAAAACAAGGGCTAAAATAACATAACTTAATTTGACACTATGAAAGATATGCAATAAAATATTTCAAGAATATATGGAGAAAAACAAAAACTAGCAAAGCAGAAACAACACTAGAAGAATACTCAAAGGAGAATCAAGTTAAAAACTCAAAGGAGAATCAAGTTAAAAACTGGACATAACCCAAAATGTCAGGAAATTAGAAAACATATTTCAATAAAAAAACACTGTACATAAAATTGTATCAGTTCATTTAAAAACAACATAGGCTTACAGGTTGAATCAGAAAACAAGACCCAAATATATGTTGTCTTCAATAGACTTAGACACAAAGAAAGACAAACACAGAATGAAGGCAAAATTTGGGGAAAATATATTATTCATGTTGTCTTCATATACAAGGGGCAGTTTCTATTCTCATATCAGATAAATTGGACTTCAAAGCAGAGTTAATCAGAAGATACAAATAAGGTCATTTTATTCTCCTTAAGGGAATTATGCAAGAAGTAATAGCAGTCATTGATATTTATGCTCTACTAAGAGCAGCTACATAGATCAAACAAACTCTCCTCAACATCAAGAGTCAAATAGGCCAAAACACAATACTACTAGATAACCTTAATATACACCCCTCTCAAAATTAGTTAATCTAAATAAAAACTAAACATGCTACAGAATGAAAAAATAGTACACTTAAGAGACATGTATAGAATATTTCATCCATTAATGACTGAATACACCTTCCTCAACAGCACTTGGAACATTTTGCAATATATTCCCTATTCTAGTCCAAAAAGTATCTCATTGCAAATAAAAAAATAAAAGTGAAGAAAATCCTCTGCATACTATTTCATCATAAAGGAATTAAATTAGACATCAATGAGAAAACAAAAGTAGAAAATACAAAAGCACCTGGAGATAAATCATATTCAATAATTTTATTGAATGATGAATGGATACCAGTGTGAATCAGAGATGAAATTAAAAAATACTTAGTAGTAAATGAGAATAGTGGCAAAACATATCAAAACTTTTGGGCCACTATGAAGGAGACTGTAAGTAGAAAGTTCATATTATTGAGCCCATTCATTAAATAACAGGAAGACACCAAATAAATGAACTATCATTACATCTCAAGGCCTTAAACAAAGAAGAAAAAATCAGTAACAATATCAATAGATCACAGGAAATTAAATCAGACTCCAACTTAATGAATTAGACATTATAAAAACAATTCAAAAGTTAATGAAAGAAGTTGGTTCTTTGAAACATTAAATAAGTTTGATAAAGTTTTAACCCAGCTGAGTATAGGAAAGAGAAGAAAATGAAAATTTTAAAAATCCATGATGAAAATAACACCATAAGTCCTACTGGAATACACAGGAGAATAAGAAATTAGTTTCTATTTTTGTTTTCCAATATATTAGAATATTCCTAGATAAATATGACCTAACAAAACTGATTCAGAAAGATATAGAAAATTTGAAGAGATCAAATTCTAGTAAGGAAATTGAGAAAGCCATGAAAAATATACCAAAATGAAAAGTCTAGGACTGGATGAATTCTCATCCAAGATCTACCAAGATTTTAAAGAAGAACTAACATCAAAGACCTCAAAATTTTCCACAAAATAGAAAACTAAGTCATGCTTTCAAACTAATTCTATGAAACCTGTAGCTTAGTACCAAAATGAGACAAAGTCACATCAAAGAATGAAAACTTCACATTGATTTTCTTGATGAATATAGATGCAAAAATTCTTAATAAAATACTGGCAAATTGCAAAGAATAACATATTAAAACAACAGTTTACCAGGGTCAGCTCACGGATGTGTGTTGGATCAACAAATGGAAATCATCAAATCTAACCCATAATATTAATAGACATATAGACAAGAAGTACATGATCATCTCAGTGGATGCAGTAAAAACATTTGACAAAATACAGCATCCACTCATCCTTAGAACTTTGGGAAAACAAGGGATAGATGGAATTTCTCTCAAGGTTTTAAAAGCTGTATAAAACAAAACCAAGGCTGATATTATTCTAAATAGAGAATCTTAAATCATTCCCACTAAAAGCAGGAAGAAGACAAGGATGTCCTTATTTACCAATTTTATTTAGCAAACTCCTTGAAACTCTGGCTAAAACAATTAAGCAAAAGAGAGAATTTAAAGTGATATGAATAGGAAAAAAGATTTCAAATAATTTATTTTGCAGACATCATGATTCTATATGTAGCTATCCCCAAAACTCAACTGGTAACCTCCTAGAACTCATGAAGATATTCAGCAAAGTAGTGGGATACAAAATTAATACCCATAAGTCAATTGAAATTCTGTACATCAATAATGAATCAGCTAAAATAGAAATAGGGAAATCTATCCCATTCACATTAGCCTCAAAAAAAAAAACTACTTCAGAATCAAATTAATTAAAGAGATGAAGTATCTCTACAATGAAAACCATCAGACAGCTGCCTATTAAATAAAAAAATATATTTTTTATTTAAATACACATACATATATGTAATACAATAGACACAACAGCAAATGGAACAGAATCAAAGACACAGTGATAAACTTCACATCAGTATACTAAACTCATATTAGACAAAGTTGTTAAAAGTAAGCAATGGAGAAAAGATAGCATTTGCAAAAAACAGTGCTGGGAAAACTGGAAACCTATATGTAATAGAATGAAAGGTAATTCTTATTTTTAACCCTCCCCAAAAGTCAACACTAAATAGATCAAAGACCTAGAAATCTCACCAGAAACACAGCACCTTCAAGAAAAGCAGATAGACCCAGAATTCCAGCACATTGGTACAGGAAATGATTTCATGAATAAGACCCTAAAATTAAAAGAAAATAATAATAATATTAAATTGGATGGGATCAAACTTAATACTTTCACAGCAAAAGAAAAATAAAGACAGAATCTACAGAATGGGAGAAGAACTTTCCTACATGCATATGTTCTCAATTTCTAGGATTCAAATAGGTTAACACACATACACAAGAAAAAAAAAAAAGGAAAGAAAAACATCAATAAAGGGGCAAAGGAATTTAACAGACCATTCTCAAAGAGTAAATAGAAATGATCAACAAACATTTGGACACAAGTTCAACATCTCTAAATATTACAGAAATACAATTTAAAACTGCTCTGAGATTCCATCTCAGTCCAGTCAGTATGGCATGTATCAACAATAAAATTAATGCATGTTCCTGAGGGTGTGGGCAAAACAGAATACTTACACATTGTTGGTGGGACTGCACATTGTTACTACCCCTCTGGAAAGCTATATGGATATTCTTCAAGGAATGAACCCACCATTTAACCCAGTGAAATCACTCTTCAATATTTACCCAAAAGACATTAAAATCAGCATACTAGAGTGACAGCGCTAAATTAGTATTTATAGCAGCACAATTTAAAATATCTAGGTTATGAAACCAACCTAAGTTCTCTTCAACAAATGAATAGATAAAGAAATTGGGGCATATATACACAATGTATTTTTATTCAACCAAATAAAAGAATGACTCCATGCATAAGATTAAACAATGTTGAAAAAAAAAACAAGGGGAAGAAGAATAGGAAACAGTAGAATAAATCTAACATAGTTTTCCTATCTATACATATAAAAATACCTAATTGAGTTCCACCATCATGCCCACCCAAAAGACATTGCTATTTTAATTAGAATAGGATATATCCAATGTTTCTATGAGTTCATGAAAATGTTTTCTACTGTCACATAGAACTAAAAAGAACCAATTAAATTAAATAAAATGATGTTTGAAGAGCTAGATGGTTATTCTGTTATAAACACAATACAATATAAACATGAATCAAAGCTTTCTTGCATAAATGTATATAATTTTTATTTTATATGTTAAAATAACTTTAAATTTGAAAAACAAAGCATAAAATATCCAAATGGGATTGTTTTTGCTATTCAATATTTTATTAGCATACATAAATTCCATAAAATATTTGAACTCCAATTCAATAATAAATGTTTTCTTTATAGTCAACCTCATTGCCTTTTAAAAGTTTCTCTAATTATACTGGTTTTGGAATAACTAGAGAAGTCTCTATATTTTCAGAAAACTGCTCCATCACAGAACTGTTGAATCAGATTTTTCATTTCTGTAAATCTCTGGTTCATGGTTGTTCAATTATATCTGAGGATTCCCTTTATTAATTACCATGACTCTCTCATCTGAGGGATAAGTACAATTTAGTTCATGAAATATAAAATTACAAAATCTATATTCTTGTGTTGATGCCTGAGCTTTATATTTTATTCCAAAAAAGTGAAATTATCATACTCCTTTTGGACTTATGTTTGTTTTTCTTCAGAGGTATCACTGTATAAAACATATTAATAAATAATTAAAGAAAGTCATTACTTACCCCCCAACCTATTGAAACTTTTGCTTCAACTTCACATTCTAAATTTTAAAGACATTACTGATATACATTGCAGTTAGAATATAATGTTATGTAAATACTCATTTGTTTTAAAAAGTCAGAAATGCCCTCTGGGAGTGATTTTGAAAGGAATTGTTAGACCACTTTTAGGAGTGACATTGTCCACAATTATTCATTTTTTTTTCTAATTTGCTCAATGGTTTAACATAAGATTCATTGCTTTTTATAGAGGCATGCTTTGATTTTTCTCACACTTCCCTTTATATATTTTTATTGTCACTTCCCTTTATATATTATACAGGTTTTTAATTTTTCACAGGATCTCACTTAGTTGCTAAGACTGGTTTTGAACTTAAGGTCCTCTTTACTCATCTTCCAGTATGATGTTACTATTACTGATCTACACACAATTCCTGCCTCTTTCAGACATTTTTTTCTTAAGAATGTCTTCACATACTAAATTTCTCCTTATTTGCATTATTTTTTCTCTGAATTTGACTCATGAAACTTCCTTGTAATTGTTATTCAGCATTCTTTGGTTAATTAATAACTCTCACTTATCTAGTGTTTCATTCCTAATATTTTGGTTCATTAATTTAGACCTGATTTCCTTTGTCTTTATGTGCTGTACTATTTTTAATTGATTTGTCCATAAAAAACAGTCAACAGTAGATTATAGAGTCATTTGGGAAATCAGTATGGAAGATATTAAATAAATAAAAAAGTCAAGTACAATTTCAAACTACATTTTTGAAACCTCAGCTAATTGTGAGACCATGCAAAAGGATTTCAAGTTTGAGACAAGTCACTGAAATTTAGAAACAATGTGTTGTCCAAAATTTTAAATGACTCTTTTGTAGTTCTTTGGTATAGCACCCTTGGGCTTAATCCCAAGCATCACATATATATATAAAATAAAGTAGAATTACTTCATGCTCCAGAAATATCAGTCTAAATACACATCCACAGGAGATTAATTAAGAATGTTAAAGACATAGACTCAGTATTGTGTTCAGTGCAAAAAGCATGAGTCTCAATATTCAATTTATAAAATAAACTTATGTGCCCACCAATGATTGTATGATTAAAACTTTGGTATTTATATGCTATTACTATTTTGTTATAAAACAAAATATAATGTCATTTAAAGTGATATAAGATTAATATGCAGAACTTGCATTATGTGAAATACAGTAGATACAAAAAGTCAGTTTCAGGAGCATCTGATTCATAAGTGAAAGAAATTCAGAGTGTAATTGTGGTCTCCAGGTACTGTGTTTTGTGAAGTGTTTTTATATTGTTACTCAGAGTTTACAAATTTTTATTTCAATGGGTAAAATGTGATCAAGAGTTTTGGTGTACCACATGGTGGCTGTTATAAAATAGGCTCGTGATAAATACTAATGGAATAAATGTAATATTTGTAAGCACAAAATTGATAAATATACAAAATAATACTTGTATTACTAATATTACATGTGTCATTTCACCTTGTATAAATAAATTAAAATACAATGATATAATTGGTAAATGTACAAAATTGAATTTGTCAATAAAAAATCAGCAAATAACATAAATATCAAAAAATATTTTATTAGTCTTGATTTCCATGTGTTGGCTTCATCCAAGTAATATTGGCATAGACTCTGCAAGGCTTTTATTGCCTCTTGGACATTTTTTTTTTTTTTTTGCAGAATCTTCTAAACATTTATATGTTTTTCTCATTAAATTATTTTTTATATTTTTTCTTAAGATTCCCTGCCCTCTTTAAACTTGTTGAATATCCATTGTTTTAGCATCCAAAAGCTTCCTGTTACCTCCAGATCTTTGTGTTTTGGGAAACAGAAACCAGTTTTCACACAATCTTCAAAAAAGTCAAAATGTTTGTGTATGTTTTATATTTTGGTTATTTTACTGAGAGTGATGTTAGCTTGTAGTTTTTTTTTTTTTCCTAATTGCCCAATGCTATATTAGACAGGAGGAAATACTATAGAATAAAGCATACATTCCTTCCCTGTACTATATTGCTATTCCTAGTAATGTACTCATCTTGAATACAGTGTTTTCTACAATAATTTGTGTAATTTTAACATTATAACTGTGTATGTACATTTTTTTGTAACATGTTTCTGAAGTAATGATGGGCTTGAATTTACTAATCTGCTACACTTCTGATGTTCTGATATTGCTAACATTGCTTTAATTTTCTGCTATGCATGCATAATATATTTATCCATGTCTACTAAGTAATTTTTATAAAATTTTTATTCATTTCAGCAATGACTGGTCAGGATACCCAAGAATTTTCACCAGACCAGGGCATAAGACATATGTTTAAAAAAGCAATTAATGGAAAATATGGAAATTGTGACCTTGACAAGTTACAACAGAGGACAATATGGAAAACGTTAAGTGAGAATGAACATCACAAATCATATTATCAGAAATCAGACCCAACTCAGTTACAGAGAATTTATACTGGAGAGAAGCCCTACAAATATATAGCATATGACAAAAGTTTAAATGCAAAATCATACCTTATTTGCCATCAGAGTGTTCATATGAGAGAGAAATCCTACCAAAGTAAAGAATGTGGCCAAGATTTTAATTGGAGGTCTCACCTTACTCAACAGCAGAGAATTTATACTGGAGAGAAGTCATACATATGTAAAGAATGTGGCAAAACTTTTAATCTGAACTCAAGCCTTATTCACCACCAGATAATTCATACTGGAGAGAAGCCGTATGAATGTAAGGAATGTGGTAAAGCTTTTAATCAGAAATCACACCTTACTCAACACCAGAGAATTCATAAAGGACATAAGCTGGTAGATTACTGCTTTATCTGAGGTTAATATGGTAAAGATTTTCTCTCATTCCATCGGTCCTCTGTTCATGTTATTAATTGTTTCCCTTACTGAGATTTTTATTTTGAGTCCATCCCATTTATTGTTTTTGATTCTTACAAGTTTTGTTAATGAGGTCAGTTTCTAAGCTGACATGGTGTAGGCTTGGTCCAACTTTTTCTTCTATTAAGTGCAGGCCTCTGTTGCACTGCCCACATCTTTAATCCCTTTGAGTTGAGTTTTCCACAGGGTTAGAGATAGAGCTTTGATTTCATGTTGCTACGTATGAATTTCCATTTTTTTCAGCACCACTTGTTTAATAGGCTATCTCTTTTCAATGTGTTTTTGATGCCTTTGTTTAGTATGAGGCAAACCTATTTATTTGGGTTTGAATTCTGTGTCTTCTGCACAATTATACTACATGTCTATTTTGGTGCCAATATCATGCCATTTTTGCTATGATTACTCTGTAGATCTGCATTTTGAGCCCCCTGCTTTATTCTTCTTGGTAAGGATTACCTTGGCTATTCTGGATCACTTGTTTTCCAAATGAATTTCATGATTGTTTTTTGTAATCTGTGAAGAATGTCATTTGGATTTTAGTAGGAAATGCATTAAATCTGTAACAGTTTTGGTAGTATGGCCATTTTGACAATATTAATTCTGCCTATCCAAGTGCATGAGAGATCTTCTCATTTTCTATGGATTACCTATTTAGAATTCTAAATTTTCTCTTGTAGAGGTCTCTCCCCTCTTTTATTAGGTTGATTCTCAATGTATAATTGTTTTGCAACTATTGTGAATGTTGATTCATCACTGATGTATAGAAATGCATTTATGAGTATTGATTTTATATCCTGTGTTTTTTTTTTAATTTCTTTAATAGGTATAGAAGTTTTCTCATGGAATTTTTGTGTCTTGAATGAGGAATCATGTCTTTGGCAAATAGTGATATGCTGAATTTTTATTTACTATTCATGTCTTCTTAATTGCTTTCATCTGTCCAATTTCTGTGACTCGAGTTTCAAGGACTATGTCAAATAGAAGTGTTAAAAGAGGGCATTTATATCTTCTTCCAATTTACATGGGTAAGGCTTAATTTTTGGTGTACCTAGGATTATGTTATCCTTTGCCTCAGCATAGATGGTTTTCATCCTGTTGAGGTATGTTCCTACTATTTGTACATTTTCTAGTGTTTTAAACAGAAATGGATGCTTTGTTTTGTCAAATGAATTATCTCCACATATTGAGATGACCACATATTTCTCTTCTTTACATCTACTGATGTGATGAATTATGTTTATTGATATCCATATGATGAACTTACCTTGCATATCTGGGATAATTGAATTGTGGTGCACCATATTTTTGTTATAATTATTTTTCTTTTTTTAATGACTGCATTTTAATTCTATTCACAGAAATGGGGTACATCTTTTCATTCTTATGGCTGTGCACAATGTAGATTTATATCACTCGTGTAATTATGTGTACATAGGGTAATGATGTCTGCCTCATTCCACAATTTTTTGTATACCCCTCCCCTCTCTTATTTTTATTTTTATAATCTAAATTTCCTCCATTCTTCTTTCACCCCCCAACCTCATACCAAAATTATATATCATCATCCACTTATCAGGGAATATATTTTGACCTTTAGTTTTTGGAATTCACTTATTTAACTTAGTATGATATTATTCAATTCCACCCATTTATTTGCAAATGCCATGATTTTATTCTTTTTGCCTGAATAATATTTTATTGTGTATATATACCACACTTTCTTTATCCATTTTTCTGTTAATGTGTATATAGTTTGGTTCCAAAATCAAAATCTCTAGTTATTATACAAATGCAAATTATGGGCAGGGGTTGTGGCTCAGTGGTAGAGCACTTGCCTAGCATGTGTGGGGCACTGTGTTTGATTCTCAGCACCACATAAAAATAAATACATAAATGTCCATTTACAACTAAAAATAATACTTTAAAAAATGCAAATTAATACAACTCTAATATTACATCTTACTCCAATTATAATGGGTATTATCAAGAACACAAGCAATAATAGATATTGGTGTGGATGTGGGAAAATAGACACACTTTTATATTGCTGGTGGAGTTGCAAATTAGTGCAGCCAGTCTGGAAAGCAGTGTGGAGATTCTTAGAAAACTTGGAATGGACCCACCCTTTGACCCACTTATCCCACTCCTCAGGTTATACACAAAAAACTTAAAATTAGCATAGTACATAATAGCCACATCAATGTTTAGAGCAGTACTGTATTTTTTATGTATCTTTGTGATTTGACAGAATTTTATTAAGAGTTTTTGGGTCTATTTCATCAGGGATATTGATCTGAAGTTTTAATACCTTGATGTGTCATAGTCTGGTTTTTTTTTTTTTATTAACATTATACCAATCTCATAGAATGAATTAGGAAGGGTTCTTTTCTTTTCTATTTCATGGTATAATTTGAGGAGTATTTGCATCAATTCTTCTTTGAAGGCCTTCTGGAACTCAGCTGAGAATTGGTCTATGGTATCTGGCTTCTCTTGGTTGGTAGACTTTTGATAGTGTTTTCAATTTTATTGCTTACAATTGATCTCTTTACATTGTGCATATTCTCTTGATTCAGTTTGGGTAGTTTATTTGTCTTTTGAAATTTGTCAACATCTTCAAGATTTTCTATTCAATGAAGTACAAATTTTCAAAATAATTTCTTATTTTCTTCTATATTTAAGTAGTTGTCCATCATGATATTTTCTTACTCTTCAAGAATTTTAGTAATTTGGGTTTTCTCTCTCTTTCATTTCTATATACTAGCTAAGGGTTTATCAATTTAATTTATTTTCTACAAGAACAAAGTTTTGATTTTCTCATTTTTAAAAATTGTTTCCATTGTTTCAATTTCATTGATTTCAGATCTAGTTTTAATTGTTTCCTGTCTTTTACTAGTTTTAGTGTTCATTTGTTCTTTTTTTCCTAGGACTTTGAGATTTAAAGTTAGGATATTTGTTTTTTGGCCTTTAATTCTTTTAATGAATGAGCTCAATGCAATGATCTTTTCTTTTAATGCTTTATTCATAATATCCCAGATAATTTGACATATTCTATAGCTGTTGTCACTTATGTATAAGTACATTTTTATTCCTCTCTGATCAACTGTCCATTTGTCATTCAGTAGCATTTTATTTAGTCTCCAGATGTTGGACTACCTTTCATTTTTATTTTATAATTCATTTCTAGTTTCATTCTATTTTGATCTGATGGAATGTAGAGTAGTATTTCTCTTTTTTGTATTGGTTGTGACTTTTTGGTATAATATATGGTTTGTTTTAGAAAAGGATTTATGTGCATTTGAAAAGGTTGAGAAGATAGTGCATTTTCTTGATGATGGATGAAATATTCTATATATGTATTTTAAGTCAAAATTATTCATTGCATTATTTAGTACTATAGTTTCTTTGCTTAGTTTTTGTTTGGAAGATCTATCCAGTGGAGTTAAAGGTGTGTAAAAGTAAACCAATATTACTGTTTTGTAGTATTTGATTCTTGAAGCTGAAAAGGATTTGTTCAGTGTAGGTAGATGCTCCATTTTGGGGGACATACATATTTATGTCTTCTTAATGAATGATTTACTTAGCAGTATGAATGTCCTTCTTTATCCCTTCTAACTTTGACTTGAAGTTCACTTTGTCTAATATGAGAATAGAAACTCCAACTTCTTTATAAAGTACATGTAAATGATGTGTTTCTTTCCCAACACTTCACCTTCAGTCTTTGAGTGTCTTTGAGTTCTGCATTAAAAAAACAGCTGATATTCAAATTGGCTTTCCCCTATATGTAATTTGATTTCTTTCCCACACAACATTTAAATTTCTATCTCTAATCTGTATTCACTCATTCTTACATTGCTTATGTTCTGCTGTAATTTTGTGAACTTGTGGTTCTGTAAACCTGTTGTATTTGATTTTCCATACCATTCTTTAGATTTGGAAAATTTTCTGTTAGGTCATTGAAAACATTGTGCATTTCTTAAATTTTTATCTCCACTTCTTTGTCTATTCTGATAAATCTTAAATTTGCTCTTTTTATATTATCCCTTATTTTTTGTAAGTTCTGTTCATGGTTTCTTACATCTTCTCTGTGTGATTGAATTTTTTTCAAGAGTATAAATTTTGTCTTTGTCGGAACTTCTGTCTTCCAAGTTGTCTAGGCTGCTGGTGATGCTTTCTGTTGAGTTTGTGATTTGGTTTATTGAGTCCTTCATTTCACAAATTTCTACTTGGTTTTTTTTTACAAGTTCTAATTTTTTATTGAAGTGATCTTTCATTTCCTGTATTTTTTTCTTGGATTTCACTCCTTATAATATATTTCACATCACAGGGCATTTCAACTATATACATTCTAAACCCCATTTCTGGCATTTCTTCTAATGTGTTGTCAATTGGTTCAACATATATTGTGCAGCGTGCTGACTCAGTTGACTGTCCTGTGCTTTTCACAGAATCCCACTGTGTGTAGTGAAAGCCTCAGTGACCAAGATTATTAAAAGAACTGCATAATTTATTAGACATTATTAGGAGGTATGAGAAATTCTGTCTCACAGGCAGTGTTAGATCAGGTCATGGGCACTGCCTGGCAGTATGTGGATGAGTAAGTTTGAGTCTGCACCATTCACTCATGCAGTTGGAGTGATTGAGGTCTTCAGTATCTTCTCTTGGTGTCTGCAGGTAGTTGATGCTGTGCTGCTACTGAAGGTGTGTGTCAGGTAAGGAAAAGTTTCTGTTCAAAATGAATATTCTTAGAAGGGTGGGCTCTTATAATGACTTGATTCCATTGTAGTTGACAATGTAGTTTTTAATGACAACAGTTTAATAATCTGTGTACAAGTTTTTCATTTGAATTAAAATGCCAATTTATTTTACATGCACAGATCTAGTGACAATAAGGCATTATAAAATAAATTTTGGCCTATTATATATCTTAAGTCACTAGCTCTTAATTACAACTAAATGCTTCAATTAAACTCTTATAATTTGAGTACAGTTTTAATGAACAATAAATTCTGAAGTCACCAATCCTGGAATTTGGTAGTTGAATCAAACCTTTGTTGTTCTGAACTCTTAAATTTGTGTCCATGTAATGTTTTGAAATGGAAATAGTCATAAGCAAGAAGAACTTTAAGTGCATGTATTAAGTACTTTACAATAATTCTTCTTTATGACTTTTTTATCTCTCTATATCCATTGCATTCCTGGGTTAGTTGTACTAACTGTAATCCCTGGAAGCAAAGAAATGACCCAGCAACTTAACCACTGTTATTGTCTATAGTAAGCAGTGGATATCAGACAAATAGATAAGTATTTCTTAAATTAATAAATAAATATGTGAGATACTATATGCTTTCTGGAAAGGGGATGTTGAATAAAATACACTGAACTGAAAACTTCGGTCTCAGCCCTGACATAGTGACCCTGTGACCTTGGGCAAATCAGATATCTGTGTCAGGGATTGTCTCTGTGGGCCCCAGAGCCACACCGTGGCCTGATCTCTAAGATGGTGCCTGGCAGCTTGCCAGACATAGCTGCACTCATATACAAGTTTTAGGAAGTAACTCTGGTTGGCTGTTGTACATGAGGCGATCCTGGTATCTGCCTGGAGACTGTTCCTTGATAGGCTGACTTCCTGGTAGTCTACTCTCTGATAAGCTGATGTTCTCGATATAAGTCTGAGACTTGCGGAATAAACTTCTTTTGGTTCCTGTGATCAAGAAGAGCATATGCATTGTGATTGTCCTTGTGGGCAGTGGGTGATCATAAGTGGTGCCGAAACCTGGGAACTCGAGTTACAAAGAAGGAACTGATCAGGTAAATACAGGGAAAGTAAAGTACAGTCTGGCCAGGTTAAAGTTCATGGGAAAAGCGACAAGTTAAAGCTTGCGGGAAAAGCGACGAGCTAAAGTTTGCGGGAAAAGCGACGAAGTTAAAGTTTGTGGGATAAGCGATGGAGATTGAGTGTTTGTAAGTGCTTTCGCTTTTGTTTTGCTAGTTAAAGTGCTTTGCATTCTGTTAGTTTAATAGAGAAATATGGGCACTGAAATGTCACAAATGTGCATGGAAGGTCCCTTAAAGGATTTGCTCCGGGCCAATGGAATTCTTCTTGAAACTAAAACAGTCCGAACCAAATGCAGAGAGGCCATAAAACAAGGAGAAGAGGTTTTGGAGGAAATAAAAGAGGAAAGGTTTAAAGCCTCAGAAAGGGCGTCAATAAGATCAGAGACAGACAAGGAAAATAAAACTGGGTGTGAGGAACAACTTGTTAGAAAGAGGGAAATCAGTTTAGGGGAGGGTCCCCCATTAGGAGTCTGCCCTATGTTATCCGCCCTTAAGGCCTACTTCTCTCCAGGACCTCCCAAAGGGGGCTCCAATTTTCTCCCCAAAGAGCTGCTGCTTAAAGAACTGCCAGCTCCTCCCATTGCATCTCCTTTCAGAAACTTGCCACATAGTAAACAAACCAGCCCAACAATTAGTGGCATGTCCTAGTAAGGAGTATGATACAGTAGCACCAGTCCCCACAAATATTGGGAGATAATTGTTTCACAATTTTCTGAGTCCAAACCTGAATTTATTACTAACCAGGATTAAGTTTTAAAATGCCCTAGGCACCAAGTTTCTGCTGGAACATTTTCTCCCCTTTCAGATCCAAATCTCAGTCAAGGCTTACATTGAAATGTAAATAAAGAAAGTCTGAAGGCTCAGTAGGAGACCGATCTCAAACCCAAGAAAAAGAAAAAAAAAAAAAAAGCAAAAGTCTAACCTGAACTCCAGCAAAAGTAAATTTTATGGTGCTTTACTAAAAGTAATTAATGACTGTATCATTTTTCCAGGACTCTTGTTTTTTTTGAATTCTACATATTTTTTGAGCTCATGACTTTTTTGATCAGTTCTATTTTTTTTTTATTCAATTAGAGTTTTTGAACATGTGTTACATTGCAATGGAGATTCACCTATAAAGTTTCAAGGCCTTTGATTTTGTGTTATGTGTATGTTGTGCTGTCTGATGTCATGTTTTGTCTGTATCAAAACTGAGCACTCCTAAAATTAAAAATTAAAAATGGATCCAAATATTTTTAATTCACGTGATTTAAAGAGGTTCAATTTAAATTGTGTAAACTAATAGAAGTAAAATATCTTAAAAATAACTTGCAAGTCTCTAGGTGGTCAAACTAATATAATGTTGATGTTTATAAAATGTCTAACATCAATTTTTCTAGGACTTTCCTCCAACAAGAAAAAGCTGGCAAATACTGTTCAGGACACTTGTCTAATATCTTGTTTTTTTTTTTTTTTTTTTAAGAAAAGTGAATTAGAATTGACATGCATGGGATTACTCAAATGTGTTTGTACAGAAAATTGTTTTGTGTCATCATTAAACTAAAAACAAGGTTACTAAGAGTTATGTCCTAACAGGTACAATTCTATACACAAAGGATTCTAAAAGTTTCAACTGTGTTTCAATTAGAGTACTATAAATAACAAAATATTTAATCTTGTTAAAATAGAGTAATTTATCTAAATTCAGAAATTTCATAAGTGTTGTTTCAGAATGTGAACAAAGAGGTCAACAGATAGGAAAAAATAAATAAATAAAAGGTTCTAGATATGGAAATGTATCTAGTGAAAAACAAAATGTTTCTGGGTAAGAAAGTGCTTATGTGATTAAAATACATGAGGGTCTAAATAAGTGCTAAGAAAGTCTGTAAATAAACAAAAGGGGGAATAGGAGAGGTCCCCTAAAGATAAACTTTCTCTTTGCCTCTTTATTTTAAAATTTTTAACTGGATAATGAGGGTCGCTGTGCCGCTGAGAGACATGGCAATCATAAACAACATGATAGAGTGACAGTAAAATGGAAGGATGTTCTTACAGGACAATGGAACGACCCGGAACCAGTGCTTTCCTGGAGCCGCAGCTCGGTTTGTGTGTTTCCACAGGATAAAACATCGCCTATCTGGGTTCCTGAGTGACTAACTCGACCATTGCCAACGCTACCAACAAGTAACTCAGACCAACATACTTCTGATGACCATGATGTTCGTAGCCCCCCTTGAACTAACTTACAACCTCTTTTTAGTCTCTTAGAATGCTATCTCTCTCAATGTTGGAATGCTTCTAGGTTCCCGCTGGCCATCTTAATGTGTGTTCCTACCTTCCTACCAGTCCCAGTCTCTGTTACAGATGCGGAATTGCCAGTGTTGGCATCACAGCGGCCGTGGTCACCACAGTAGCAGTCTCTGCAGTGGCAGCCCCAACCGCAGCAGCAGCATTGACACAACCATACAGACAGCAGCAACAATCACTTGGTTGAAAATACAGCTGCAGCCTTACAGACTAAAGAGACCCTAAACCAACATCTAACAGCAGGCATATTCCTTGTAAATCAAAGAGTGGACTTATTACAAGAACAAGTGGATATCTTGCAAGAACTTTTGGGACTGGGATGTGTTTATCTTTTAAGAGCAGTGTGTGTCACCCCTATTGCTTATAATAACCTTAGCTCTGCGGCTATGTTATCTAAAAATCTCTCTGTCTACCTTACTGGTAATTGGTCATCTATGTTTGATACTCAGAGTCAATGACACCAGGGTTCAAGTTGCATCGGTATCTGAGATGTTCTCTTTGTTAACAGTGGGCTGGAACAGTAGCTGTTCTGATTATTACCTGCTTAGGGATAGCCTATGTTATACGCAGCCAAATCAGAGCTCGCCAAGATGCCCGAAGTCATCAATGGGCTATAGTACAGACTTTGACAGTCATTGAGACAGGCACATCCCCCCAAGTATGGCTAAGCATGCTGGACCAGTAGTCAAAGACGGGTAAGATCCGTGGAAATGCATACCAACCTAAGACAGGATTCTGATGCCTGGAGGTCAGAATTCCAATGACGGGTAAGGATGTAATTTGCCATGGACAACCTAAGACAGGCATGGTCCCAAGTCATCTTTTCTTTATTTAAAGAATAAGGGGGGGATGTCAGGGGCGGGCTCTGAGGGCCCCAGAGCCGCACCGTGTCCTGATCTCTAAGATGGCGCCTGGCAGCTTGCCAGATGTAGCTGCACTCATATACAAGTTTTAGGAAGTAACTCTGTTTGGCTGTTGTACATGAGGCAATCCTGGTATTTGCCTGGAGACTGTTCCTTGATAGGCTGACTTTCCTGGTAGTCTACTCTCTGATAGGCTGATGTTCTCAATATAAGTCTGAGACTTGCGAAATAAACTTCTTTTGGTTCCTGTGATCAAGAAGAGCGTATGCATTGTGATTGTCCCTGTGAGTGGTGGATGATCATATATCTGTCCTCAACAAAGCTGAAATAATGGGATACCTTAGATGAAGGCAGTTGTAGCTGCCCTCCTAAGTTCTTGGAGATATGACTGCAAGTATTTGTTGAATAAAATCATAGGTGGAAAATGTACTTTAAAATAAACATCATGTATTATTATTATTATTTCCATGCCTGCTTTTGCTGATTATACTCTAATTAGACACATAAACATACATTAGTATTTATCAACACCTGCTCCTTATCTGTTTCAGAGTTTTATTATTATGTGTTTTTTTGAAAAATGAATTTTCATCCTTTGCTTAGTGCTGCCTAGCTGCAGAGAGTGTTAGAAACTTTGCCCCATTCACCCTCCCCTGCCCTTCTTCCACAGTGAAAATGTACTTGGGAGACTCAAGCCATTCTAATATTGGCTGGGTAATTAGGGAGGCATCACAACTCTGCATCTCATGTGCAGTTAATTACACAGTAAAAAATGAATGTGTTTTATCACCTTATATTTGGATTTTCAGCATCATATACAGGTCATTTCATCATTTGTTCACTCACTCATCACCCTTTTAAGAACTATCTTATGATGCTCATATAATCTATGAAACTTAACTCTTAAAGTTCCAAATTTCCTTAAAGGCAAACATGTTTTGTTACTGGCCAGGAATATGTTGTAGCATGGATTTGGGAAGACTTTGCAAGTTTATGTATTTGGATCTATACCTATGCATGACCCTTAAGCACAAGTTCTGATAATGCTTCAGGATGCCTGTCACATCAAAAGAAGAGTCAAGGATAACTGGGATTCAGTCTGCCTTGGCAATTAGAAGACTTCATCATGGTGATCTGGTCTTATCTCTCCTTATCCCAGATGTTTGGGGAGAAATATTGACCACCAAATTTAGTTTCATACATAAAGAAGGTGAGGAGAGGCTGTTCTGTCATCCCTGGAAAAGGAACCAAAGAGAAGAGCTATAGTTGGAACTCAAGGTGTTCTGTGTCCCTTGCCAGGCCTCAGAACTCTTCATGTTCAGGTCTTCCAAAAGCTTATAGACTGGAAAGAAGCGATAATTTGGGCATGAGCATGGTCAAGTATATTAAGGAGATAAAGATAGGGCACTCAAAGTTCAATGAAAGAGCTGATGCATTTGGCAGCTCATATACAGGGTGGGTACCCACTGAGGTAGAGGCCTTGGAAGTGGATGAGGCACATCACTGTCTCAGAGTAAAATGGAAGTGTGTGGGAGCTTAATTATTATGGAGAGAATACTGGGAAAGAGTGAGAAGAGTGGCCTTGAGACCCAGTGGTTCTCCTCAGTCATTTTCTGATTCTAGAAAATCCTAACTTAACGTTTTGGGGATTCCAGGTTTTACACGTGAAGTGAGTCACAGCAGTCTTGTGACTATCTAACATGAACACATATTTTTGTTTGAGGGGGCACTGATAAGGACTGGATGTGCCTGGCAGTTCTTTAGGAGGATGGAACCTGGAAGCAGGGGTGGGAGACATGCAACCCATGCAAATGATGTGGAGTCATGTTTCTTAGCTGTCTGCATGGCCGCTATCATTCTTCATGGCATACTGTGAAGGAAAATAGAGGAAGCCTTATCAAACTGATGCTGTGGATAACTGGACAGGGAAAGAAAATGACCAGGTGATTTAAAGCCAAAGTATATTAGAGGTGAATCTTGAGATAAGCCTCAGACCTTGAATGGTATCTACTGGTTATTTTTTTGAATGTTTGTAACATGGTTCATCTCCACTTGTCCACAAGGGTGGTGATATGGCAAAATGTAATTTGTGCCTGCCCTTTGTTGTTGTGATATCATTTTCAGCCCAGTCCCAGGGCAGACTGCTAAGTTCTAGGAAGTTTCTTTTCTCCCATTTTTAAGTTCAGAGATAGTGAATTGGCCTGTCCATAGGAATTTTATATTTGTGTCTAATTATCAAAAAGCTGGAACACATATGGGAGTTTTTGTGTATTATCAAATTTCATAACTGTGAAATCATGTCTAAAGTGGGCTCATACTTTGCAGTAATCAGAGTTGACCAAATCCTAGCTAGTTCTAATGTCTTGAGTGTTTGTTTCAAAGACCATTCTCAGTATCCAGTCTTTATTCAGTCTGTAAGTCTCACACATATGCTAGTCTCTGCAGATAAAAAGCAATAAAAAGGCATCACTCTTTAGGGCATGTGATCTAGTAAGTGGGCTATACATGCCTCAGAGCAGTTCATCTCATGTACTCTTTTTTTATAACAGCTTTATTGAGTTTAATCTATCTACCATGAAATTCCTTTGTGAAGTGTCCAGTTCCAATTCTAGGGAATTAAATTATCCACAATGTTGTGCACCTACATTAATGTCTATAAAATTTTTTCCTTTACTGTGAAAGAAAACCCTGTACCCATTTGTAGCCATTCCCTTTTATAACTCTTCTCTAGCTCCAGAAACCATGAAATTTTGTTTCAATGATTTATTCCTTCTGAACATTTAATACAGAAGAAATATATAGTGCATGGTCTTTTGACAACATCCATGGCTTTACTCCTTATGAATTTGAATAAATTTTGCATGCCCTGAAAACAGTTTAGTCATACCTTGATCTTGTGCAGAAACCAAGAATTGTGGCAGTTGTGGAATTTTTGAATAGCATCTTGTGATTAAATTTAATGTAAAAATACTATTTCTGAATTGTTCATGGAAAATGTCCCTGATTTATCACAATTTTTTATCTGACTATTCTACTTAACCTCTTTAGAAATATATAATAAGTAAATATTGAAAAGAGGCAATGATCAAAATGGTAGCTGAGAATGTGAATGTAGACATCAGACTGCCTGGGTTCAAATCATGACTAAGACACATCACTGCTTGTGGCTTTGGGCACATGACAACCTCTTATGATGAAATCTTCCATCTCTCTAAGGACCTGAATCATGTTTTTTTTCTGGTGTCTCCGTACTTTATATACTACCTCTGTGTTATCAGATTGCTTCAGTATCACTTGTTGATGTTCAAATAAGCCTATTTTACTTAATAATGGCCCCAAAGCATATGGATAGTGATAAAAAGGAGGTAACAGGGCCTAAAAATTGAAGGATGATTTAACTCCAGTACTCTGAGGCTAACTAGGAAAAATCACTGTGGGGGTTTTGGTAGTGTTCATGTTTTCCAGTATCCAATGAAGGCCTTGGAATATATCCCCTGGCGATAAGGGGAGAGTCTACTCTATTATTACTTTTTTGAGTGTTTATAATAAAGTTAGGGCCAATGGTGGAAATAATTTCTTGTTAGTTCAAGCAAATCTAAGAAAGCAAAGTTTCATTTTGTATATCTGATTACCATCAGCATCAATAGGTGTAAGAATTATTGCATGAATCCTTTTATGAACAAGAGTCCATATTCTTCATAAGGTTTTGTAGAAATAAACTGATGAAGTAGTACTAAAATAAATACTGTGAGATGAGTTGTAACTTCTGCCGGTTTTAAAAGTATTTTCTGAGTGAGCCATGGTGGCATATATCTGTAATCCCAGTTAGTCAGGGGACGGAGGCAGGGGGATCACAAATTTATAGAAAATTCCTGGTATGTTTCTTGGTTAGGAACTGGGAGTGAGAAGCACTCCTTCTTGCTTGTTTTCCTTGCCTGACATATTAACCTTAATAGTAAAACCTAGTTTTGGTGACAACTCTCCTAGGTGTTGTTTGTCCAAATCAAGACCCTGTTTTAGCAGACAGAGAAAGTACTGGTGATACAGACCATCTTTCTTGTGATCCTCAGATAGGATGTGGTGATGATGACTGCTGAAGGAAGGGCCCTACACTCACAGTCTCAGTACACAATAGCAACAACAAATGTTTTGTTGTCTGTGTCTTCCACGTGTGTCTCATGCTAACATGTTAAAACTATGTAATCTACCAGCAAGTTATGTGTGACTACATAGATGCAAGTGTAAGCATCATTGATTTCACTTCAGATTTTGATAATTAGAGGTGATATTTTAATTTGAAAATTAAATATTTAGATTATGTTGTTCCCATATTTTAAAACTTATTAGAGAGTTAAAAACCCTTGACCCTTCTCTGAGTCTGGAGTAAAATAATACTGATTTTTAGTGTATGATTTGTAAGGAAAATAAAATATCTTACATCAGAGAAGTGAGCTTCCATATTTTTGTCTCCAAGTGTGATAGTTAAGGTAGAGAATAGAGCTAAAACTTGTTCCATACATACCTTTCTTCCTTTTAACATTTTTCATTAAAGAAAATGTTTAAGAATAGGATTTATGCTTTGGACATGTCTCCTTGGTCTCATGGATTTTTGTTTCACTGTGAAGCTGTTCTATTAGAAATTTCTGCTGGTATTTAGGTATTCATATACCACCAAAAAGGATATGTGGAAGAAAGAAAGACTGTTTAGACCATACTTCCAGAGGTTGTGTGTGTGAGTATATGGTAACCAGTTCAGTCTAGTTTGTCCTAGTTTGTCTCAGCAGTTAATGTTTTGTTGATCCCTGGGCAAACTAAAGGGTTTCATCACCCTGCCTGTTTATAATTCCTGGGCATTACAAAGTTGTCCCATTGTAATCATGTCTTTTCTTCACTACTGTCAAAGGTTCTGCATCTAAAAGGAAGTATATGAAGTAAAAAGAAAAATCTAAAATTAGGTAACTATTCTAAAAGTGCTAAGCAAAGCTGAAATACTGTGTGAACAGAACTCAATTTCTTTTCAAAGAATTTCTCTTAGTAACGTATTATTTTACTACTAAAAGAACTTGCTGTTGATTCCATTTATAGAACATTATTGAAATATGCAAATGACAGGTTATTTGGGATGAGTGAAGTAGGGGAGTGCCAAAGTTGAGTGGATTATAGAAAGGTAGATCAAAGAAGACTTGTGGCCATGAAAATGTTCTGCCTTGACTTTTTCAGAGTAGCCTTCTGGTCAGGTGTCCAGAGGTGATTTTACTGACTGTTATCACTTCAGGAAATTGTATAAAGGGGATACAGTATCTGTGAAATATTATTACTTAAAATGGCATGCAAAATGAAGGAATTCAATCAATTATAAATTAATTATACATTAGTCAATTATACATTAAATGGAAAATATCACCCACAGTCTAGACCATTTGGAAGATAGAACTTCAGACAATGAAGACAAAATAATGTTGAAAATAAAGTTGACCACACAGGGAAGATGGTAAAAATTCATGAAAGAATTTCCAAAAATTATGGGATTAACATGGAAAGATCAAATAAATTCTGCCTATCTAGGAGCATGTGAGGTCTTTCCATCTTCTAAGATCTTCAATTGCTTTATTTCTGGTGTTCTGTAGTTTTCATTGTAGAGATTTTTCACCTCTTTTTTAGATAGATTCCAAAATATTTTATGTTTGAGACAATTATTAACAGTGTAGTGCTATTTCTCTTTCAGTGGGTTCATTACTGATGTATATGAATGCATTTGAATTATGGGTATTGATTTTATATCTTGCTACTTTGTTGAATTTATTTATTACTTCCAGAAGATTTTTCGTTGAAGTTTTTGGATGTTCCAAATATAGAACTGTATCATTGGCAAATAGTGATATTTTGAGTTCTTCTTTACCTATATGTATATATTTAATTTCTTTCTTTCTTGTGATAGATGCTTCTCAGGTCATAGAGTATACTTGGCTAATACAGGGCAAACAGGTCACTAAGGAGACTCCAAAAACTTCCAAATTTGTCATTCAAATACTCAACAATAGGTGTAGCACTCTGCCCGTGAACCTAAAATACTGACTCCAACCTGGTGCCAAGGAATTTGCTCCCAATGATAAATTTCTCCACCTTCTGGCAATTTTATTCTCCCTTGTTTGAACAGTAATGGTCTCAGGATATCTACCACTGGCATTTTAATTTCATTAGTCTCCTTTATTATGTGCTAAAACATTTATTTCAGCCTACCTCACTTATCCTTCATTCATTACATAACATCCCAGCCAGAACCAATTCACCTCTTACTCAACCTGAACAAGAAAGATTAAGCCCCATGTCCTAAAGTTGTAGCTGTTGAAAACTAAGTTGATGAATGCTAAGCTACATGTATTTTGCAAATTTGCATCCTGGATTTTCCCTAACTCTGTTGTAACCCTTCGCTTCCCTACTACCAGTGTTCCAGAGAAGCAATTCCATTAGTGCAGTCATTGGTTCCCCAGGTGGGACAAATCTATTCAATCACTTGTTTAACCTTGGGAACTTGCAGTGCTCTAAATGTGGTAGAGAATAGCCTTCAGAATTGTGGAAACTTGGGACACAGATCTGGACACTTTACATAATAATTTCTCTCTGGAACAAGATCACAACAATTCCCTAAGAAAAGCAGTTTTCCTTCATCAGAATTTTTTTTCCTCCTTTCTACCTGGCACTTTAGTGATAACTTTCCTATGTTTTGCTAGCTTCTCCTAGTGTTATTACAGATGAATACCCTTGCTGTGGTTCCTGGCTACCAAGATGTGACCAATTCATATCCTTGTAATACTTTCCAGGAAGGGTAATTTAAATGCTATAATGTTAGTCGAGAAGATGGATGCATAAAATCCCTGCCTGGGAGAAGTGCTGTGAGTTTGTTTAATTAATATCCAACTCATATCCTGGGACCAAGCCATGCACACACCATAGAGATAATGTTCTTTCCTTTCTGAAATTTATTATGCTGTTCAAGTCATAAAACTCACACAGTTCTTAGGGGCTGTGCAGGTCCTAAAAGTTATGCTGGGCATAGAGGATACTCAGCTTATAGAAACTACATTGGACATAGAGGTTAGTCAGTTAATGAAAGCTATTCAGGTCATCAAGATATGTAGGACAAGAGGCTTCAGAGCACAGAAAATATGCAAGTCATACAGGTTACTTAGGTAATAGGGGTTACGCAGATAACAGAGTATACCCAGGTCACAATGGCTCTTCAGGTCATAGAGGCTACCAAGTCTTTAGGGGCTACTAATTCCATATTTTACATAGGGCATAAGCCTGTGGAGGTCATAAAGGCTGTCAGGATTGTATATGTCATAGATGCTTTATGGGTTATAAATGATATAGGGTCATAGAGGTTACTCATACTATAGAGATCATGCAGGCCACAAAAGCCTTCTCAATTTTTTGAGGCTGCTCAGGTACTAGAGTTTACACAATTCATAAGTGCTTCTCAACCCATAGAGGCCATTCATAATATTAATACAACACAGGTCATATGGGTTACTCAGTTCATTTAGGTTACTTAGACCAGAGAGGATAGGCAGGACAGGGGGTCTATGGTAGGTCATGAAAAACATATATTAAAGAATATTATACAGATCATAGAAATTTTGCAGGTTATAACAACTGAGATTATAATGACAATTCAGGTCTTACAGCCATGCGGGTTCAGGGGGCTTCACAGAATAGAGGCTCTGAATGTTATTGTGGTTACATTGGTGATAGAGGCTACAGAGACCATAGTGGTTGCATAAATCAGAGGTTATGAGGGTTGAAGAAGGTACTTAGGTCAGAGAGTAAGCAGTAAAAATCATAAAGTCTACAGAGATCATAGATTCTATGCAGGTCAAAGAGGTATGCAATTCACAGAGGTTAACAGGATCTAGACACTACTCAGGCCAAGTAGGTTACCATGCGTATAAGACCTAGGTTTGTTGAGAAGGCTATATAATTCATGGAGGCTTCAAAGTTCATAGTACCTATTGAGGTCATTTATGTTTCTCAACTCATAAGTTTATGGAGATCATAGAGATTGTTTAGACCATAGAAGATACACAGATCATTAAGGCTATGCAAGTCATAGAAGTTATTCAGGCTACAGAAACAGCACAGGGCTTTATGCACATGAGCTTTATGATCATTTTGGGTACTCAGACCAAAGAAGTGGTACCAGTTAGATAGTATATGCAGGCCAGAGACCCTGTGCAAATTATAGAGGTTATGCAGTTCATAGTACCTATACATATTATAGGGCATACTAAGGTCATTTAGAAACTAAGTCCATAGAAGCTATTCAAGTCTACAAGGTTACTCAGGATATAAAGACATTCAGGCAGTACAGGCTATGTATGCTGTAGAGGATACCCAGATCATAGAGAGGCTACTCAGGCCATACAGGCTACACATGCCATAGTGGTGATGCTAGCCATAGAAAATATTCACTTCATAAAGGATATTCATGTCACAGAGGCAAATCAGGACACAAAGAATGCACAAATCATATCAGTTACTAAGATCATTTACACTTTTTAGTTCAAAGAACCTATAAAAATTATAGAATTTACAAATAAATAGAGACTATTCAGGGCATAAATAATTCACACATCATAGAATGTACTCAGGTTATAGAGAAAATGAAGGTCATACAGGTTAATCTAGTGTTAGACACTATTAAAAACTTAGAAACTTTGCAGGCCTTAGGGGTCATTTAGGTTACTCAGGCTATATAAGCTACATAAATTATAGGTGCCACTCAGGACACAAAGGCTTCACAGGTAATAAAGACTGTGCAGATCACAGGTGCACCATGGGTCATAGTGGTTCCTGAGATCATAAAACTTTACAGGTCATTTAGGCTAATCAATCCATAAAGGCAACACAGGTTTTAGTGGCTGTGTAAACCATACAGTCTATGCATGTCATGAGTTATATACATGTCCTGAATATGACACAGGTTGTAGATGCAACATCAGCCATAGTGTTTATGCAAATGTTAGATGCTTCTATTTAATAGAGGTTTTATTGACTGCAGATTGACTCAGTTCAAGTTGTATGATCAACTTAGAGGTTTAAGTGAAAAATAGAGGTTTTTCAGGTGATAAATTCTACACAAGTTATAGAAATTATTCAGGACTTGTAGACTACATAATTTATAAATGATACAAAAGTCATGGAGAATACCCAAGTCACAGACAGGGCATAGAAGTTACTAAGACCATAGAAAATAGACTGATAATTAAGAAAATCCAGGCCATAAAAAGATGCAGGTCATAGATGCTACACAGGTCAGAGAGGTTGTGTTACTGAGAAAGACTACTCAGTTCTAAGATGATACTCAGGTATAGAGTGTAAGCAGACAATAGAGACTATTTAGGTCATATGTACTACACAGGTCTTAGGGGCTAATCAGATCATAGAGGTTTCATAGGTCATGGAGTATGCTTAGGTCAAAGAGGTTATGCAGGTCATAGAGGCTACTTAAGCCATAGAGGGCATGTAGGCCATAATGGTTACTCAGGACATAGAGTCTTTTTAGGTCAAAAAGGCTGCAGGGATCATAGAGGGTTTACTGGTCAAAGAGACTTCTTAGGTCATAAAGGTTGTGCCAACCATAAAATCTGCTCAGGTCAAAAAAGATACCTGGGCTATAGAGGCTATAAGAACATAGAGGCTATTCAGGTTGGAGAGGCTACAAAAATCATATGGATAAAAAGGTCATTCAAGTGACTGAGGCCATTGACCTACATTTAGATGTCTCAGACCATCATAATTACACAGGTAATTGAGTGTATGCTGGTTAAAAGCTACTATGTCACAAAACTTATACAGGTCATAGATGCTACTTAGCTGATAGAAGAGGCATATTATAGTGGCTACACAGTTTACAGAACCAACTCTGGTCTTAAGGGTTATACAGTCCAAAGATGGTACTCAAACTATTAGGCTACTCAAGGACATCAAACGCACTTTGTCCACAGAGATATGAGAAGTCACAGAGGTTTTGAAGATTATGAAGGCTACTGTAGCCATACAGAGTGCTTAGTACATAAGATTATTCAACCCACGAGGTTACATAAATACTTGAGATTAATCATGCCATAGAGATTATGCAGTTATTTAGAGACTCTGCAAAGCATGGAGAATACTCAGGCCATAAAGACTAGTTCATAGAGTCTATGCAGTTCATGGTGGCTAAACAGACCATAGACTTCAAAGGTCATAGTGGATACAATTTTTCTAGAGATTACTGATGCCAAATAGTCTACACAGGTTATAATAAATACACAGGTCATAAAGGCTGTGCAGGCAATAGAATGAATTCATTCCATAGATAATATGCAGGTCATAGAGGTTGCATTATTTATAGAGTCTACTCAGGTCACAGAAGGAACATGAGCAATAGAAATGATACTATTGAAGTGAAGCTCCACAGACCATAGAGGATATATTGGATATAAAATTTTCATGGTCAAAAAGAATATATAAGCCAAAGATGATACAGAGATCATATAACCTACTAATCCCATAGAGCTACAGAGGACATACAGGCCTTTTTGACACAGAGTTTTTATAGTTATTAGAAGCTAGACAGTTAATACAGGCTAAGATTATATAGGCCAATAAAGTTGTAGAGACTTGCAGATCATTTAGACTACTGAAATAATAAAGGTTACCTAGGTCATAAAGGCCTATACTGTTTAAAGGGGCTACTCAAGTACATAGGCTCTGTGGATCACAGAGGCTACTGAGGTCATAAAATACACTAAGGGCTGGGGATATAGCTCAGTTGGTAGAGTGCTTGCCTAGCAAGAAGAAGGTCTTCGGTTTGATCCCCAGCACTGCAAAAAAAAATAAATAAATAAATAAATAAAACTAATAATAATAATAATAATAAATTAAAAAATAAAAATAAATAAAATAAAATACACTAAGGTCATTTAGTCTACTAGGGACATAGAGGCTAATAATTAATTTGGATTATTCAGTCCACCTAGGGTACAGAGGATATAGCACCTTCCATTGTCATAATGGTGACACAGGATATAAAGTCTATGCAAGTCATAGAGAGTACTAAGGTCATAGAGGCTATACAGTTACTAAAGAATAATCAGGGCACAAATTCATAGTGAATACTGAAGTAATTGAACTTTTTAGACCATAAAAGCTATGAAATTCATAGAGGCTGTTCAGACCATACAGGCTAATTAGGCCATAGATTAAAAGCAGGCTATATGGACTATTCATGTCCTACAGCTTATGCAAGCATAGATGCTATGAATTTCACAATGGCTACACAGATTATAGAGGCTATGCAGGTCATTGCAGATAGGCAGGTAATATATGTTACAAAGACCATGAAGATTACCCTGGTCATAGAGGTTACCCAGGCACTATGGCTAAGTAGTTCATAGAGGTCAAGGTCATGTAGGCTATTCAGCATAGAATAGCTATTGCCCTAGCTCTAAGGCCTTAGAGACCACACACAACAAAGGGGCTAAGCAGGGCATAGAGATACATATATCCTAGACATTGCACAGGTCATAATGTCTATGCAGGCCATTTAAGACACACAGATTATAGTTGTTACACAGGTTAAAGAGGTTACTTTGTCCATTGTGGAATTGGAGGTCTTGGAGAATATATAGGCAATAAGGACTTTGCTGAACTTGTGCCATAGAAATGCAAGGAGTCACAGATGCTATGCCAGTCATACAGGCAATTCCATCCAAAGGTTGTATAGGTAATGATAGCTGCCCAGGGCATAAAGTCTGTGTGGATCATGGAAGAAATACAGGTCCTAGATGTTATACTGGTTATAGATGCTACACACTCCATACAAGTTTTAGAGGCATGAGATAATAGTGGTTATACTGGTCATAGGGGCTACTCAGCACATAGAGGGTACAGAGGCATAAGATTCTTCTCAACCCATAGATGCTACATAATTCATAGGAGATACTCATGCCAGATAAACCACTTAAGTCATAGAATATATGAAAATCATGGAAGACTTTCAGTTCATACATGTTATACAGAAAATAGATGCTACTAATAACAGCCAGACTATTCCAGAAATATAAGTTGTGCAAGCCATAAATGCTATGCAGATCATAGAAGTTATGGCTACTCAGTTACAAAAGGTTACTCAGATCATGGGGCTATTCATGCCAAGGATGCCTTCTAGGTCACAGAGACTACTCAGATCATACAAGCTACATAGGCCATAGAGTGTTCTCAGGACATAGAAACTGCATAGGTCATAAAGACTTTTAAAATCCTAGAGAGTTTATGTTGGTGACAGAGCCTACTCAGTCTACTCAGATCACAGAGTCTACCCAGGCATAAATGCTACTCAAGCCATGAGATTTATACAGGTCATAAGGCCTACTTAGGTCATAGACCCTATAGAGGTTATGGAAGATAGTCTGGTCATAATAGCTATTTGGGTCATAGAGGCTACACATCTCATACAGGCTACACAGGTGTAAAAGTCTTCTTAGTCCATTGAAGGTATGCAGAACACTTGGGCTACTCAGTTAATAGGCTATAGGCTGGTAATATGGGCAATTCAGAACACAGATATAGATAGGTCTAGAATCTGCACAGGTCAAAGAGGCCTTTCAGGACATAGAGGCTACTCCATCCTTTGAGGGTTTGCAGATAATAGATTTTAATTAGTTGAGTTAGACTACTCAGTACATAAGAATATACACTTTATACAGATCACTCAGGACACAGAAACTATGCAGGCTACAGAGAATGTACAGGAAAAAAATGTGATCTAGTTTATTAAGTTGATTTAAATTGCACAGGTAATGAGGTCAAGTTCAGCTAAATTGTCTTCTTAGATATAGAAACTACACAGTTCAAAGTGGTTCCTGAGATCATGGAGGATATAGAGATCATTTAGGCTATTCAAGCCATAGCAGGTCATGGAACTCAACACAGGTCATGGAACTATACAGGACACAGAGGCTATGCAGTTCATAGGGTCTATGCAGTTCACAGATGCTACTTCAATTATAGAGCCCACAATGACAATATTGACTTTGGAAATCATAGATGTTACACCAGTGACAGGGGCTTCACTAGTAATAGAAGCTATGCATGTCATTGAAGTTACTTGGGTCATAGAGGTTAAAAAAATAATCAATGCTACAGAAGCCAAGGAGACACCATAAACCATAGAGGATACTCACATAGCCATAAAATCTATGAAGGTCATGGAGTCTATGCAGGAAAAAGTATCTGCAAAATAAGGGCTATAAAAACCATAGAGGTCACTGAGTTTTTTGATCCTACTCAGGTCTTACTGTCTGTTCAGGTATTCAAGGATATACAGGACATACAACCTATAGAGATCACAGAAGCTGCACAATATCATAGAGGTTGTTTGCATCATACAGGCCATGCAGGTATTGGAGGATTTTCAGGTCATAGAGGAAATGAAGGTCATACAAGGCTCAAAATCATAGGGACTGCTAAGTTAATTTAGTCTAATAAAGCCCTACAGGCTAGGAATATCATTTAGGTTACTCAGGTTATAAAGATGCAGGTCACAGAGGATATACACTATTAAGGCCATACAGGGTAGGCTGAAAAATTTCTACTTATGAAATAGATGCTAGAAGGCTATAGAATCTACTCAGGCCACAGAGTCTTCAAAGGATACAGAGGCTACCCAGGTTCTAGAAGAAACCCAGATCATAAACTGTTCTCAGTTCTTAGAGATTACACAGGGTAGAGAAGATACTCAGGTCATAGAAGCTATTCAGGAGACAGGTAATGCATAAGTCATAGGGAATATGCAGATTATAGAGACTACTCATGCCATAATACCTCTGTAGTAAATAAAGAATAGCAGGTCATAGAGGTTATGCTGGCCATAGAGACTCTGCATATAATAGGGCTACTCTGGAAATGCAGTCTTTGTAGGTCACAGAGGTTAAACTCATCATAGAGGTTACATAAGTCAAAGAGGGTGTTATGGTTTGGATGTGAGGTGTCCCACAAAAGCTCTCATGAAAGACAGTGCAAGAAGTTTCAGAGGAGAAATTATTGGCTTGTGGGAGTCTTAACACAATCAGTGAATAAATTCCAGATGGGATTAACTGTGTGGTCATTGGAAGCAGGTTGGGTGTGGTTGGAGGGAGTGGTTCATTGTGGGCATGGCTATGGAATATATATTTTGTATCTGGAGAGTGGAGTCCTCCACTTTCTCTCTGTTTCCAGATGATGGGAGCTGTTCCCCTCCACCTCCCTCTCTTGTCATGATGTTCAGCCTCACCTTGAGCCCTGAGGAATGGAGCTAGCCTTCTATGGGCTAAGACCTCTGAAACTGAGCCATCAAGTAAATATTTTTTTTCTTTTACAATTGTGATGGCCAGATCATTTAGTCACAGTAGTGAAAAAAGCTTACTATAACAAAGGGTACACAAGGCATAAAAGCTACTGAGATCATAGAAGTTACACAGATCATATTAACTATACAGGTATAGAGGCTACTAAAGTCATTAAGGGTAATAAGCTCAAACAGGTGAGGGAGATAATTTAGGCTACTCCAGTTATAAAGGCTAGTCAGGACATACAGATTACTCAGGTAACATGATATAAAGGTCAAAGAGGCTATACAGGGCATAGAGGCTACTAATACCATAGTAATTACAAAGACTGTAGTAGCTACAGAGGTCAGATAAGATACTGTGATCATTTAGACTACTCAGGTCATTAAGTTTATGCAGGTTATAGAGATTGCACAGATGATTAAGGCTATTCAGGGCTTAGATGCTATGCAGGTCATAAAAACTAAAGAGGCCATAAAAGCTTATCATGGCATAGGGTTTTTGCACAAAATACAGGTAATTCATGTCATAGAGGCAATTCATCCCATAGAACATATGCAGAACTTCAGAGCTACTAAGTTTATTTAGGCTTTTGAGTCCATAAAATTTGGAGAAGTCATAGAGGTAATAAAAGAAATAAAAAACTATGCTGATAAAGGAGATTTCAATTGTCATAGGGGGTACTAAAATGATTTTGGTTACTTAAGACATAAAGAGTACACAGGTCAATAGAGGCTGCTCAAGCCATAAAGTTACTGGGCATAGTGTCTTTTTAGGTCATCTAGTAACCTGGCCCATAAAGCATATGGAGATAATAATGTCTATGAGATATATAGAGATTATATTGGATACAGGGGCCAGAAAGTTCACAGAGCCTCCTCAGGTCTTAGAGCCTAGAGAGGACATAGAATCTACTCAGGATGTAGATCCTACACAGGTCATAGAGTGTATATGCTCATTGTAATTTCTAAGGTCATTTAAGCTAATAAGGCCATACAGGCTAGGCAGGAAATTCAGGCTCCTTTGACTGTAAATGTTAAATTGGTCATACAGACAATTTAGATGACATAGGATGTACATTCCACAGAGACTACACAGTTCAGATATGCTAATTAGTCCATACTGGCAGTGAAAGTATTAGTGACTATTGAGGTTATAGGGACTACTGAAGTAATTTAGGCTATGAAGGTATTAAATGTTATCCTGGTCAGAGGAGATACTCGGGGAATAAAGGATTCACAGGTCATATGGGCTACTAATATCATAGAGAATCAACAGATTGGAGAGATAACTCAAGTCATCAAATCTATTTGGAGCCATACAGACCTCACAAGCCTTAGAAACAACTAAGGTTATTTAGGCTACTTGAGACATAGAAGTCACTGATCATGGAGACTACTTACACCTTTTAACCTATACAACACAGAGTGTCTATTCTGACCACAAAGGCTACATAGGTCATAGTAGCTACTGAGATCAAAAAATTCAGAAGAAGATATTTAGGCTACTCAGATCATAAAGGTGACAGAGGTCATAGTGGTTTCATAGCCATAGAGGTTAATCATGTCATAGAGGCTATACAGATCCTTGAGTCTTTCCACACTATAGGACCTTTGCGTGTTTACTGGCTTCAAAGTCATAGAGGTTATGCTGGTCTTAGAGACCACTCAGTTCATACTGTCTACTCAATAGAGTTAAGCAAAAAAAAAAATAAAGATAGAAAGAGAGAGAGAGAGAGAGGGGGAGAGAGAGAGAGAGAGAGAGAGAGAGAGAGAGAGAGAGAGAGAGAGAGGCATTTTAGGCCACAAGTTCTATGCAAGTCACAGGGACTATTTGATCTTAGAAGCCGTATGGATCCTGGAGGATTTTCAGAGCACAATGGTTTCTGGAGCCATAAAGACCATGCCAGTTACAGAAACTGCAAAGTTCATAGAGACTATTGAGGCCTTAGAACTTATACAATTGGGATTCAGTCAAAATATGACATAAAGCCTACACAGATCATAGATCAGGTCATAGTCATATACACTACTAAGTTGATGGAGAATATACAGGTCATAAGGTCTAGGCAGATTATAGGGGCTATTAAGATCATTTAGGGGATGGGGAGATAGCTCATGGGCTGGGGAGATAGCTCAATTGGTAAAGTGCTTGCCTTGCAAGCACAAGGCCATGGGTTCAATTCCCATCACCACACACACACATAAAAAAGATCATTTAGGTTACTATAGCCATACGGGCTTGGAAGATCATTTAGGCTACTCAGGAAATAAAGGTCTTGCAATTTTAACAGCTACTCAGGTCTTAAAAACATGGAAGTTGAGAGATTATTCAGTACACCAAGGCTACTCAGGCCATGCAGAATGTGAAGATAATACTGGTTATGGAGGTCAGAGCAGACATTAAGTTAATATAGGCTACTCAGGCCATTAAAGCTATGCAAGTCACAGAGGATACTAAGGTTATTTTGACTACACATGATAAAAAAAACAGACACAGATTATAGTGGCTACATAGGTTTAGATACTTCTGAGATCATAAGGGGTATGCAGGTCATAGAACCTACATAACTGATAGAGGCTCTTCAGACCATAGACTATACTCAGGTTTAGAGTGCTTGAAGTCAGTGGTTTCACAGGTCATAAAGGCTAAGCAGTTCACCATTTCCACTTATGTCCTAGTGGGTGTGTGGGCAGTGGAAGGTACTCAATCATTAGGCACTACAGATATAATAGAGGCTATTCAGATCCTAGAGACTAAACAGGTCATTGATTATACTTAGGTCAAAATGTGTAATCAGTCATAGAGGTGATGCAAATGACAGAGGCTGTACAGGCCATGAAGGCTTCTCAGGCCACATAGGTTAAACAGGTAATGGAGGCTACATAGGAGGTTTAGTCTGCTCTTGTCATAAAGTCTATTCAGGTGAAAATGAGGACCCAGGAAATACAGACTATTCAGGCCATAAATATTGAACTGATAATAGAAGCTACTCAGGTCATAGAGAAAACTCTGGTCATCAAGGATTTAAATTTTATATTCATTACTAAGGTCATTTAGACTACTAAATGGGTAGACCATAAGGATATATGGAGGATATTCAGGACATGTAAGCTACACAGTTGTTTTAGTCAGCCTTTCTTCTGCTGTGATTAAAAGATCTGACAAACAATAAGAGGTGGAAAAGTTTATTTCTGGACTCATGTTTTCTGAGGTCTCAATTCTTGAATTGAGGCTGAACATCATGGAAGAAGAGTGTGGTGGGTAGAAGAGACTCAATGTATCATATCAAGAAGCAGAGACTAATCTCAGGTAACCAAACATATACCCCATTGACCCACCTTCTCAGCCACACCTTACCAGTGTATCATTATCATTTAGTTAATCCCTATGGGGATTAATACACAGATTGGGTTAAGGCTCTCATAACACAATCAATCTATCTCTAAATATTCTTATATTTCCTCATTCATGATATTTTGGGTGACCCCTCATAATTAAACCATAACAGTCATAGAGACTACAAAGATCACATAGTTTGCACAGATCAAAGGGACTACTAAATTAATTTAGGATACCCAGTCAATAAATTCTATATTGGCCATAGAGTCTAGATAGATCATAGTGTCTACTTGGTGATAGAGGCTAGGTAGGTCTTAGTGGCTACTGAAATATAGAGTTTTGCATGTCTTAGGGCTATCCAGTCTATAGAGGACATGCATATAATGTAGACCATATGGCTATGCAGTTCACATAAGACATTCAGGCATAAAGCTACACAGATTCTACTGGCTACTAAGTATTAGGGCTGATCAGTTCATTCAGACTACTCAGGCCATAAAGGTTATATAAGTCATAGAGACTTCTTACACCATAGATGCTATGAGTTCATATAGGCTATGCAGGTCTTTGCAGATACACAGGTCATTGGTGTTAGGTTGGACACAAAGGCTACTCAATTCCTGTAAGATGATCAATTCATAAAGGCTATTCAAGTTATAGAGGCTATGTAGGTCATAGGGGATGCTAAGGTTATTTAAATTACTCAGAACAAAACCTCTACACAAGTCATAGATTGTATGCAGAAATTAGAAGACATTAATGTCATAGATAATAGGTAGGTCATAGGAGATATTCAGATCAAAGACAATAAAAAAGTTATAAAGTACACTTTGGTCATTCAAACCTCATCGGAAACAGCGGCTCCTTAATTCTTGAAGGCTACTGAGGACACAGTGGTATGCATTTTGTAGAGTTTATACACATCATAGAGGCTACATAGGTCATAATTATTCCTGAAATTATAGGTACTACAGAAGTTCTTTAGAATACTCATGCATTGAAATTGAAGTACATAACATTGGCTGTCTGGCCATAGATGTGAAAAAATTCATGGAAATATAAAAGACATAGATTTATGCAGGTCATGGATACTACTTACATTATGCAGTTTAAACTTGTCATAGAGCATTCTCAGGCCATAGATGCCACACAGATCATAGAAGGAACACAGGTCATAGAATCTGTTCATGTGAATAAGGCTAATGTTTGTGTAGTCCATGGCACCTAATCATGCTATGCATGCTACCCAGATTGTTGGAGCTACTCATGTCATACAGGTTACTAAGGTCATAGAAGATGCAAACACCATAGAAACTATATTTCTCACAATATCCTTAGTATGCACTAAATGCTATATATTAGCCTTTATAAGCATTATAGCAAATTCCTTGTGGCTTTTAATACTAATATTATCAACCATTTTGCATCCAAAATTAATAGTTTCCTGATTCTTTTCAAATTTATATAATATGGAATATGTGCCCTCTTAAACTGATATAGAGACTTTCCTGTGTTCTTTCAATATTAATGTTGCATTTATACTGTAGCATCAAACAGTGCTATAATTGCTAACTTCTGATCATTCATAATAATATGATTTCCATTATATAAAATATAAACCTAAAAAATAACTGTCTGTCCTGGGACCCTTAATAGAAATATGATAAAATTGTGGCCTTTAAAAGTAATTGCTACTCTGTGGTCTTCAATAATAAAGAAATCTTCTTACAGTACCATGTTAAACTAATGCAGCTGACTCTCTTGTCCCTTAAATATGACTATAATTTTCATAGTGGACATATAAACATATATAATAGCTACCCTGTAGACTTCAACATTAATACAATATCCCTACTATGGCCCCAAAATGTAACAGACTATAACTGATATATCCATACAAAGGCATAAAAACGGATAAAGAGCTGTTATGTGTTCTTTAATATTAATGTAATTCACCTATTACAACATCAAAAATGGACATGAGTCATTCAGAAGACTGAAATACGGTATCCAAACTACAGTATCAACTGTAAGTATAGAAGCTGTGTTGTAGTCTTTAAATCTAATGTATTATTACTAGTCTAGCATCTAAAACTAATATACTAGATCCATGTATTTTTACATATGACTATGACACCCATATTATGGTTTCTAAAGCCAATGGAATGTAAGTTCTATGATCTTTAATCTTACTCTATAACATCCTTTACATAAACACTGAAACCAATATAAAAACTTCCTTGTGAAATTTAATATTTATTTAATACTCAATATAATATCTAAAACCAATAAACAGGTGCTCTGTAGCATTTAATGTTAGCATAAAATTTGTATTATACAACCTTAATCTAATCAAATATCTGCACTGTAGCCTTTAAACTACTAAGATATTCATGAGATACTATTACAATTAATGCATTAACTACCATGTTGACTTTAATCTTAACACAATATGCATACTTGAGATTCTAAATGTGACATAAATATTTTTCTGTGGCCTTCACCACTAATGTGATATCTATAGTATTACATTTCAAACTGATGTGATAGCTACCCTGTGCCCATTTATAGTGATGTAATACTCATACTATAGCAAGTACAACTAATAGAAATTCCTTGAGGTTTTAATACTAGTACATTATCCATAGTTCATCATTTAATATAATAGCTTCCATATACCTTGGATAATGGAAGATGTGTGCTATAGCATTCATAACATATAATAGCCTACCTGTAGTCCTTTATACAAAAATATTATCAATGATAAAGCATCTCAAGCTAATATAATATCTGCAATAAGTTATTGATCATAATGTAATACCCATATTACAGGATCTAAAACTAATATGCTAGCTGAACTGTGAACTGTAATTCTATTATGGAATCCATACTACAACATCTATAGAATGATATTAATATCTTTTTTCTGACAGCTGAATATGCCCATTGCATCTTGATCCTCAAACAAACTGAAAATGCAAAGATGTGTATAAGTGTGTTCTCATCCATCCACATGTCCCACCCAATTGTAACAGTGTTTAGGTGGAATGATCCATGCATATATGAAGTTAAACATGATAAAATATTGATATTCAGTCCCTGGATTCTGATCCTTATGCCGAGGGTCACTCTGACTTTATCTTTGATTGATCTGTAATTTCTCATCTCAACACTGAGAAATCTGGGTCATAGCTTCTGCCATGCAATTAATTCATTTGTCCTTTATGAGAAATATACTCATTATTGGTCCAGATTACGTGATCTAAAATAATAAAAACAAACAAACAAAATTGTGTCTTTAGCACCAGTTACTGGTGCAGAGTTTCTCAAATACTAATATTTAGTAAGCAATAATGGTGGCAAGTACATCTTTAATGCTAACATTAGATGGTTGACCCTGATTCATATATATATATATATATATATATATATATATATATATATATATATATATCTTATAACAGGTCCAGTTACAGAATACTAAATAATATAAATTTCCAAATTATTATTTCTACAAGGTTTAAAATTACCATTGTAGACAATTTTAGTTTGGTGAACACCAACTTAGTAAAATGCTCTTCTGAGTTTTATATTTTTTATTTTATATACTAGAAGAACATGAGTATACTTAGTCTACAAAGAACTAATAGTGTCACCATTACACAGATGTCCTTATATTACTTAGGTTTAATTTTCAAAATATTATTCAGAATCTACAGATATTTACATGCTTTAGGGTATGGCAGTACTAGCAAAAATCATGGAAAGCCTTAAATCTCACATGTTCCAGGAACAGTGTTAATAATTCAAATTAGACTTAGTCAAAGCAGACAGATACATATCAGTTTTTTAAATTGCAGTGGTGCCCTATTATGCCAGATAAAATGTATGAGAGAATGCACTTACTAGTTGAACCTAGATGAACATTTATTTATTAAACATTTATACAACAGTTAGATAAGTCTCAGAAAAACATATTTAGTTTCAGATGTATACATATTTCTAGTCAGGCATATTTAGATTATTCATGAAAATCAAGACTGGTTAAGATCTTAAATCATTTGTTTCTCAGACAAAGAAATATCTTAAAAGAAATGGACATCATATTTTCATATTTCATAGTTCTCAGGTCTTGCACAAATTGATATTCATCAGTGTGAGGTTTCTAAACAGGCAGAGGAGACAGAGTAGGATATCTGTCAAAGCAGACTCATACAATTTAAACAACTGTTCAGAAGAGAATGAATATCACTTTCTTAAGGTTTTTTTTTTATTATTTTTTGCCTGTTTGTTTAGAGCCATCTATTTCCTCCTAAAACAAATATTGATTAAGATAACATTGATCACCTTTCTCAGGGTCCCTTTGGCCTAAAAGGTCTTATTCATTTCTAGTAGACCTCCAGCAGTGCAGGTTCTGTTTTCTTTTTCTGAAAGGCCCAAATTTCCAAGGTGTCGCCACTATACTGCATTGAGTTTCCTTTTCCTGAAAGTTGACCAAGATGGGGAATCATAAATAGCACCTCTGGTTCAACCTGAGGCACACTTACTGTGTCCTAACTTTCCAATAGTCAGCTTTCAAAAAGTTAACTTTACATCATCAACATGGAAGTGTGGTTGCTTACAGTGCCAGACTTGCCTCTGAAAGTTGGAGCGGGGTCTTCTCTTGTGTCCCACCTTGGGTTACTGGTTTGTTGCTGAAATCTGGGTACTTGTCCACAATGCCAATTGAATAATAAGGACATGTTTTTGAGAAAAATGAAAAAGAAATTTTATTCCTTTGCTAGCAAATGTAAAATACAGGGGACTCTTCTCTCAAAGACTGTGAATCTTCCCATCAGTGGGAACAGGGGAATTTTAAAAGAGCTCTTCAAAGACTGCATTCCAGGTATGCCTATGTTTAGATTTTATAGAATGGAGAGCATATTAATTTGAACAGTCATTCAGCATCAATTATTAACAGTTCCTGATGGTATGTTATGAGTAAAATGTCAGTATAAAAAGACCACAGGGGAGTTTTTTATATTATTTTCATTTCAAATGCTTTGAGGTTTGTAGGGAGGTCTCTATTCAGGGTGCAGGAGTAATCTATGTGGGGTGTAGAAGGACTTTTGCCTGTATAGGAATGCTATCTGTTGTGTAGTTAGGGCTCTCAGAAATGAATAATGAAATGTTTCTGATATGACTAGAACACAATGAGGTATAATGGGAATGTTCTTTGAGAATAATAAAGGGAATCCCTAAAGTATTTAGGGAGGCCACACAACAGAACATCCTGTGTCCTCTCTGAGGTCTGTCAGTCCAACCCTCAGAGTTGAGTATGGAGGGTATTTTGGAGAGTACTGAGTTGTATCTGTGTTTTGCAGTAGAATTTGCTGATGTGTGTAGCATGGCAATTCTGAGTTTTGAATTAATATTTCACTGGAATTTGTAGGATGTACATCTGGGGTTTATAGAAAAGGTTTTCTGAGTTAAGTGTTGCTCAACAAAGTGTGGAAGCAGTGTCCCTAAGGGGTATTTGGATGGCAATTTGAGGTGTATAGTAAAAGCTCTTGATATTAGTAGGGAGTCATTACTTAGATATGTAGAGGAGTGAGTTTGAGGTGTGTAGGAAAGGTTCTCTGAGGTGTTAAGGTGGGTTCTCATTTTGGTGTAGGGAGTATTCTTGACATATATAGGTAGGGTCCTCTGATGTAGGAGGGTTTTATGAGGTTTGTAGAAAGGTTTATTGATGAGAGTGTGAGTGCTCACTTAATTGAATAAAAGAGCTATTTGCAGTTTATTGGAAAGGTCTCTGTGGTGAGTCAAATGTTTTCTCTGAGGTATATACTGCAGATTATTTGAGGTAAGTAGAAAGACTCTCTAAGGTGCTTAGAGAAGACTTGCTAAGAAGTATAGTTACTAGGGCTTGTGAAGTACTATTTTGCAATCACTCAAGTATGCAGTTATGTCTCTATGAGGTATGGAGGAAATGACCTAAGGTGGCACTCTTTTAAAGGATAGCATCTGGGCTGGGGAGATAGCTCAGTTGGTAGAGTGCTCACCTCACAAGTACAAGGCCCTGGGTTCGATCCCCAGCACCACAAAAAATAAAATAAAATAAAATAAAGGATAGCATCACAGTTTGATCATCATCAAATGCAATGAGTCACAAATATGAGACACTAATATAAACACACACAGACAAAAACTTCTGAGAGTCTGGTACTATCTTAATGAGAGTCTTAGTGGAGGACTAGATGCTACTCACTTGCAAAGATCTGTCCTGTTTCACCTGGTCTCCTTGGGAAATATCATTAGGGTTATTGGTACCAATATTGACACAGTGGTTCCAAACTTGGGAAAGGTCTCCACTCTGGACTTTCCTGAGAAATAAGCATCCAACGATGAGTAGACAACAAGAACTCCTGGCTTTGGACTTGCTGTCTCAACACAAGTGAACAGAATGGGACTGAATCTAGAATGTGGGTGCCTAGCTACTATGATTTCACATCCTGTATGTTTTATTACCAAGGAAGTGAGGTCACTTCCTGGGGTACTCCTTACCTATTGCACTTTCTCACACAAGTTGGTTCCAATGGCCCACTGTTATGCAGGCTCCTCCATCTTCCCTTGACATATATACAAGTGGACATGGTTACACCAAAATACCCTGGATCACAGTCCCAGTGCAGCCAACTCAACTGGCTTCTAAAGGCATCTTGGATCAGACCCATTTTTTTTCCTTCTGGTCATGTTTGATTTTGAAGAAGTCATTATGCCTTACAGGGCCTGAATACTTTTGCCATTTATTCCCCTGGGATTACCCTAGTGTATGCTTTTGAAGCTGTCTTTGGGTGCTTAAGGCAATTTATATATATGTACCTCTTGGGAAACTTAATGTTTGAGTCATGTGTCTGTAATGCACGAACATACAGAAGACAAAACACAGAAAGGAGAGGGACAAGTAATGACATACAATGCTACCTTGACCTGAGTGAAAGAGGGAAAATCAACTTCTACATTGTCCTTGTTTCCACTCTGCCCCACTAGAAGCTTGTCATGACTGATTTTCAGAGATAGACTCCCTGTGCCACAAACTTGCCAATTCTTCCTGTGCAATTTGGAATTGTCTGAATATCTCTTCCCATTTTATGATGTGGGTACAGTACAAGGGATCACTGTCATCACAGAATCCTTGTGTCCAAGGTCTGTAGTTTTTCCCCTCTAAGTGAATTCACATCAGCATTCAGTTTCAAAGAAATAGACATCAGCAAGTGTCATGAGATTTAACTTCCAAGATGTAGCCAATGAAAGTCTCATTTTTCTGTTTCCTTAGGCCCATAGCAGTGGCACTGCTATAATTCCAGGTATTTCTTGGAAAATTTGGTGTGGGAGCAGGCAAAGATCCAGAGAACCCATTAAATAGCAAGAACTGACATTTCTATGTTTCCATTTTCTAAGCGTCTTACACAGATAAAATATTTTGGTTATAAAATTAACAAATGCAAAAATTTGGTCAAGAATAAATGATGGTGTAAAATTGCCAAAATTTTGTTCAATACAATGGTCAAAACCATGGGAGTAAAATTATCTTTCTCCATGTCTTTACGGACTGTACATTGCTTCTTTCAGGGTCTAAGCAGATCACTTCTTTTTGTGTGTGTGGTTGAAGAGAGTTTCTTTCTATTCTTTTAACTAAAATTTGGAAGGAAGTCCCCAGTAGAAAGAACAAAGATCTATCTCAGAAGGCAATATTTATTCAATAGCTAAAGTTACTGGAGCAGAGAGAATTGGCATTCCAATTTTGAAAAATGGAAAGGGACTAGATGACCACTTTCTTCAGGGGATAGTCATTAATCTAATGCAGGTTCACTGAGTACCCTGTGCCTGATGATGTCCTTCTCTTCTATTAAGAAACATCAAGTGCTGGGGAGATAGCTCAGCTGGTAGGGTGCTTGCCTCGCAAGCATAAGATCCTGAGTTCGATCCCCAGTACCGCAAAAAAAAAAAAGAAAGAAAAAAAGAAACATCAAAAATTAGCAAACCATCTCAAAAGTCTTAGAATCATCTTGCTTTTTCACACAGAACTAATTGGCTGCTCATTACCTTCCCACAAGTTGAGAGTCTGATGATAGACCACTGGCTTGGAAAGGCTCGAATATCAGTATTCATGTGCACAATCACCCTTGTGGGATGGCTTCTGAATGCTTCTGTATTCCTTGAAATATACTGGGGAAAAACAAATGTGGGGGGTCACCAAAAGGAAGATCTGCAACTCTGAATGATGCTGTGCTTGATAAACCCTGAGGCACCAGTGAATTTGAAGGAAGAAAATGGTTCCTGTTATTAAGCTGGTAAAAGTCAAAGTCATGGAAATTTATCTCCTCTTATCTCCTGCTCCTGCAGGTATTCATCTTATGGCATTATATTATAATATTCCCTATCCCACTAACTTTCTTCAGGAAAGAGAAAGAGCCCTGTATGAGCCTTGGCATGCCTGATAGAACCATAAAATAACCAGAAATTCAGTCCTTTTTCAAGTCACTATAAAAAGTCTTTAAGCTAACAAGATGAGCTAATGATAACTTCTTTTCATTGGCAACTCTTGGAAAATGACTAAAAATTGATTTGCTGGGATCTTTGATTAGTTCTCCAAAACAGGAGAAAGAAGAAATTACAGAGAAGAGGTGATGGGTTCTGAGTTCCAGAGGGGTTTGAGTCAGCTGGAAACAGATGTACTGTCTTAACAAATAAGTCTCACAAACAAGTATATCAATAAAGCCTACCTGAGTGTTAGTCCCTTGCCTCCAATACATCTTTCTACCAATGTCCTCAATATGGATCTGTACCCAGTTGTCCTAGTGCTGACTTTCACACTGTGAAGCACAGCATCACCAGATCCGAACACTGAGGCACCAACCTCTGAGGGCTGTACTATTTTCTTTCTAAGAAGAGCATCCAAGACAAAGCTGTAGTGTACCAAACTCTCAATAGAAAGTCACAAGAACATACATTCTTTTAAAATTATGATTTTTCTGACAGCTAGACCCACCTAAACAAAATAGTATTTTTTGGGGGGTGCTGGTGATGGAACCCAGGGCCTTGTGCTTACAAGGCAAGTACTCTACTGACTGAGCTATCTCCCCAGTCCCTAAAGGTTTTGGGGACATCTGTGAACTCTCCTTGGGTTTTTTGTTGTGTTTTGTTTTGTTTTGTTTTTTGGTGCTGGGGATTGAACCCAGGGTCTTATGCTTACAAGGCAAGCACTCTACCAACTGAGCTATCTCCCCAGCCCAGTATTTTTTAAATTATATGTTTATGACCATAGCTTCCCTACTGAAATCAAATCAGGCAAATGCAATGATTAAAGGCACAGTGTGGAACCCAGAATAATCAATGGCAGTGTGAGATTGAGAGACCCTGGAAACACAGACCACAGATTTTGCCCCTGACCTTGGGTCAGTAAGGGGCAGCAAGGCAGTGCAGACTACCTCTGTCCCTCCTTCTGTCCTCACATCTGCAACTTTGTATTTAGTATATGGCGATCCTGACAAGGAGACCATGGACCTTAGATGACACTTAGCTGGTCTCAGATGCAAGACTGCACCTAAGATCTGAAGGACCAAATTCTGGGTGACATGGAACCCTGTGTATTATGAGGAATAGTTCATTGTTTTTGCATTATTGGTGACAGGATACTCCAAAAGAAATGGGACAAAGACCATGCTTTTTATGTGGCCTGATCAGTTGCCTTCTGAATAATTTTGTTATTGGACATGGTTTGGTTTTAATGGAGCATGCTGAGAACTTTCATTCTGGTTCCAGGCATTGCTCTCTGCTTATCTCTCTGCTTGCTTCCACTGAAGTTACTAAGAGCAGTCCTAGATATGAGGTTTCTATAATAGTATGGATTCTATAATAGAACTACAGGTCACAGTACAATGATTATATCACTTTTGGATGGTATAGTATGGGTATTAGAGTACAATTAATAACTAAGGGCAGATATTACATTATCTTGGGGTGTTTTATTATGGATAATAGTTTTGTATATATATATAATAGACTACAGGACAGCTAATATATTTTTTATGGATGCTATAGCACACATCTTCTATCAATATCCAAGGTTTACAAAAGACATCATATTAATATTAAATGATGTACTATGGATAATGTAAAAGTATCAAAACATTAGAGCAATTATTATACTAGTTGTACTTCCTATAGTATAAATATTACATCAATATTAAAAGGCAGGTATTATATCAGTTTGACTTGTCATAGTCTGGATATCATAGTATTATTAAAAGTCACAGATAACCTTTACTTCAATTTTAGAAGCACAAGTATACATATCATGTTAAGTTTAAAATCAACATGTTAGTTCATGCTTTAATTTTATTTATTTATTTATTTTTATTGTGAACAAATGGGATACATGTTCTTTCTCTGTTTGTACATAGAGTAAAGGCATACCATTTGTGTAATCATACGTTTACATAGGGTGATGTTGGTTGATTCATTCTGTTATTTTCCCCTTCCCCCCACCCCTCCCATCCCTCTTTTCCCTCTATACAGTCCTTCCTTCCCCCATTATTGCCCCCCTCCCTAACCCTCACTCTAACCCTAAAACTAACCCCTCCCACGCCCCATTATGTATCATCATCCACTTATCAGCGAGATCATTCTTCCTTTGGTTTTTTGAGATTGGCTTATCTCACTTAGCATGATATTCCCCAATTTCGTCCATTTGCTTGCAAATGCCATAATTTTATCATTCTTTATGGCTGAGTAATATTCCATTGTATATATATGCCACAGTTTCTTTATCCATTCATCAACTGAAGGGCATCTAGGTTGGTTCCACAATCTGGCTATGGTGAATTGAGCAGCAATGAACATTGATGAGGCTGTATCTCTGTAGTATGCTGATTTTAAGTCCTTTGGGTATAGGCCAAGGAGTGGGATAGCTGGGTCAAATGGTAGTTCCATTCCAAGTTTTTTAAGGAATCTCCATACTGCCTTCCAGAGTGGTTGCACTAATTTGCAACCCCACCAGCAATGTATGAGTGTACCTTTTTCCCCACATCCTCGCCAACACCTGTTCTTGCTTGTGTTCTTGATAATCGCCATTCTGATTGGGGTGAGATGGAATCTTAGGGTGGTTTTGATTTGCATTTCTCTTATTACTAGAGATGATGAACATTTTTCCATATGTTTGTTGATTGTTTGTAGGTCTTCTTCTGTGAAGTGTCTGTTCATTTCCTTAGACCATTTGTCGATTGGATTATTTGTAGTCTTGGTGTTGAGTTTTTTGAGTTCTTTATAGATTCTGAAGATTAGTGCTCTATCTGAAGTATGATTGGCAAAGATTTTCTCCCAATCTGTAGGCTCTTTCTTCACATTGCTGATAGTTTCCTTTGCTGAGATAAAGCTTTTTAGCTTGAATCTATCCCAGTTGTTGATTCTTGCTTTTATTTCTTGTGCTATGGGAGTCCTGTTGAGAAAGTCTGGTCCTAAGCCGACATGTTGAAGGTCTGGACCTACTTTTTCTTCTATAAGATGCAGGGTCTCTGGTCTGATTCCGAGGTCCTTAAACCATATTGAGTTTAGTTTTGTGCACGGTGAGAGATATGGGTTTAGTTTCATTCTGTTGCATATGGATTTCCAATTTTCCCAGCACCATTTGTTGAAGAGGCTATCTTTTCTCCATTGCATATTTTTGGCACCTTTTTCTAGTATGAGGAAATTATATATGTTTGGGTTTTTGTCCGTGTCCTCTATTTTGTACCATTGATCTACCTGTCTATTTTGGTACCAATACCATGCCATTTTTTTTACTATTGCTTTGTAGTACAGTTGAAGTTCAGGTATTGCAATACCCCCTGCTTTATTTTTCCTGCAAAGGATTGCTTTAGCAATTCTGGGTTTCTTATCCTTCCAGATGAATTTCATGATTGCTTGTTCTACTTCTGTAAGGTACATCATTGGGATCTTAATTGGAATTGCATTGAATCTGTATAGCACTTTTGGTAGTATGGCCATTTTGACAATATTAATTCTGCCTATCCAGGAACATGGGAGATCTTTCCATCTTCTAAGGTGTTCTTTAATTTCTTTCTTTAGTGTTCTGTAGTTCTCATTGTAGAGGTCTTTCACCTCTTTTGTGAGATTGATTCCCAGGTATTTTATTTTTTTCGAGGCTATTGTGAATGGGGTAGTTTTCCTAACTTCTCTTTCTGAAGATTCATCACTTATGTATAAAAATGCATTACATTTAGGACCATTGATCTTGTATCCTGCTACTTTACTGAATTCACTTATGAGTTCTAAGAGTTTTCTGGTGGAATTTCCTGGTTCCTCTAAGTATATAATCATATCATTAGCAAACAGGGATAGTTTGAGATCTTCTTTTCCTATTCGTATCCCTTTAATTTCTTTGGTCTGTCTAATTGCTCTGGCTAGAGTTTCAAGGATGATATTGAATAGGAGTGGTGAGAGAGGGCATCCCTGAATTGTTCCAGATTTTAGGGGGAATGCTTTCAGCTTTTCACCATTAAGAATAATATTAGCCATGGGCTTAGCATAGATGGCCTTTACAATGTTAAGGAACGTTCCCACTATCCCTATTTTTTCTAGTGTTTTGAGCATGAAGGGGTGCTGTATTTTATCAAATGCTTTTTCTGCATCTATTGAAATAATCATGTGATTCTTGACTTTAAGTCTGTTGATATGGTGAATTACATTTACTGATTTCCTGATGTTGAACCAACCTTGCATCCCTGGGATGAAACCCACTTGATCATGATGCACTATCTTTTTAATACATTTTTGTATGCGATTTGCTAAAATTTTGTTGAGAATTTTTGCGTCGATGTTCATTAAGGAAATTGGTCTGAAATTTTCTTTCCTCGATGTGTCTCTGTCTGGTTTAGGTATCAGGGTGATATTGGCTTCGTAGAATGAGTTTGGGAGGGTTCCCTCCTCTTCTATTTCATGGAATACTTTGAAAATTATTGGAATGAGCTCTTCTTTAAAGGTTTTGTAGAACTCGGCTGAGAAACCATCAGGTCCTGGACTTTTCTTTGTTGGTAGACTTTTGGTGACTTCTTCTATTTCATTACTTGAAATTGGTCTATTTAAATTGTGTATGTCCTTCTCGTTTAGTTTAGGCAATTCATAGGTCTCTAGAAACTTGTTGATATCTTCGAAATTTTCTATTTTGTTGGAATATAGATTTTCAAAATAGCTTCTAATTATGTTTTGTATTTCAGTCGTGTCTGTTGTGGTATTTCCTTGTTCATTCCGAATTTTGGTGATTTGGGTTTTCTCTCGTCTTCTCTTTGTTAGTGTGGCTAAAGGTTTATCAATTTTGTTTATTTTTACGAAGAACCAACTATTTATTTTGTCAATTTTTTGTATTGTTTCTTTCATTTCAATTTCGTTGATTTCAGCTCTGAGTTTAACTATTTCCTATCTTCTACTACTTTTGGTGTTGGTCTGTTCTTCTTTTTCTAGGGCTTTGAGCTGTAGTCCTAGGTCATTTATTTTTTGAGTTTTATTTCTTTTATTAAATGCGCTCCATGAAATAAATCTTCCTCTAAGTACCGCTTTCATACTGTCCAAGAGATTTTGATATGATGTTTCTTTGTTCTCGTTTACCTCTAAGAATTTTTTAATTTCCTTCCTAATATCTTCTGTTATCCATTCCTCATATAATAGCATATTGTTTAATCTCCAGGTGTTGGAGTAATTTCTGTTTTTTGCTCTTTCATTTATTTCTAGTTTCAATCCATTATGGTCTGATAAAATACAAGGAAGTGTCTCTATATTCTTGTCTTTGCTAACATTAGCTTTGTGGCATAATATATGGTCTATTTTAGAGAAGGATCCATGTGCTGCTGAGAAGAAAGTATATTCACTCTTCGTTGGATGGTATATTCTATAAATGTCTGTTAAGTCTAAATTATTGATTGTGTTATTGAGATCTAAGGTTTCTTTGTTCAATTTTTTTGGAAGATCTGTCCAGTCGTGAGAGAGGCGTGTTAAAATCACCTAGTATTATTGTATTGTGGTCTATTTGGTTTCTGAGATTGAGAAGAATTTGTTTGACATACATGGGTGAGCCACTGTTTGGGGCATAGATATTTATGATTGTTATGTCTTGCTGATTTATGGTTCCCTTAAGCATTATGAAATGTCCTTCTTTATCCCTTCTGATTAACTTTGGCTTGAAGTCCACTTTATCTGAAATGAGGATGGATACCCCAGGTTTTTTGCTGGGTCCATGTGCATGGTAAGTTTTTTCCATCCTTTTACCTTTAGTCTATGGGTATCTCTTTCTAAGAGATGAGTCTCTTGCAGGCAACATATTGGTGGATCTTTCTTTTTTATCCAATCTGCCAGTCTATGTCTTTTGATTGATGAATTCAGGCCATTAATATTCAGGGTTATTATTGAGATATGATTTGTATTCCCGGTCATTTGACTCATTTTATTCATTTATTTGTTTATTTTTGACATGACTTGGTTCCTCTTTATTTGAGAGTTCCTTTAGGATATCTCCTCCCTTTGCTGATTTGCTTCTTTGTTTTTCATATCTTCTTCATGGAATATTTTGCTGAGAATATTCTGTAATGCTGGCTTTCTTTTTGTATATTCTTTTAGCTTTTGTTTATCATGGAAAGATTTTATTTCGTCGTCAAATCTGAAGGTAAGTTTTGCTGGGTATAAGATTCTTGGTTGGCATCCATTTTCTTTTAGGGCTTGAAAAATGTTATTCCAGGCCCTTCTAGCTTTCAGGGTCTGGATTGAAAAATCTGCTGATATCCGTATTGGTTTCCCCCTGAATGTAATTTGGTTCTTTTCTCTCACAGCCTTTAAGATTCTGTCTTTATTTTGTATGTTAGGTATTTTCTTTATAATGTGCCTTGGTGTGGGTCTGTTGTAATTTTGTGTATTTGGAGTCCTGTAGACCTCTTGAACTTGATTTTCCATTTCATTCTTCAGATTTGGGAAATTTTCTGAAATTATCTCATTGAATAGGTTGTTCATTCCTTTGGTTTGTTTCTCTAAGCCTTCCTTAATCCCAATAATTCTCAAATTTGGCCTTTTCATGATATCCCATAGTTCTTGGAGATTCTGTTCATGATTTCTTACCATCTTCTCTGTTTGTTCGACTTTGTTTTCGAGGTTAAATATTTTGTCTTCAATATCTGAAGTTCTGTCTTCCAGGTGTTCTATCCTATTGGTTGTGCTTTCTATGGATTTCTTAATTTGGTTTATTGTTTCCTTCATTTCAAGGATTTCTGTTTGGTTTTTTTTCAATATCTCTAACTCTTTATTGAAATGGTCTTTTGCTTCCTGTATTTGCTCTTTTAACTTTCT